>NC_079451.1:47858511-47863511 GCF_903798145.1 Danio aesculapii | reverse complement strand
GGAGGTTTCATCCATGTCAGACTGAATGACAATGAAGACGCCTTGTCATTCAGTCTGATATTATGACAGCTGAGATCTTAAAGTGTGACATGGGAGCCATGTTAGTGCAGTCTGACATGCTACAATTACGGTGGCTGGGAAGTGCAAAACAATATTACAAAGTGTGAATCACTTTTACAAAGCTGACAAACATTTTTCCCTATCAAAAGACACAATTATATAGGAAAAACTATTTTATCAAGGACGAAACAAATTTAGATTTTAGAAAAAAATTAACCAGACGCAAAACCAGTCCCGAATCAAATTTACAATTACAGATTCCTCACGGAAAGAGAATGTACCACACACCGGAAGTGACGTGGAATGTACCACACTCCGGGAGTGACGTGGAATGTACCACACTCCGGGAGTGACGTGGAATGTACCACACACCAGAAGTGACGCGGAATGTACCACACTCCGGGAGTGACGTGGAATGTACCACACTCCGGGAGTGACGTGGAATGTACCACACTCCGGGAGTCACGTGGAATGTACCACACTCCGGGAGTGATGCGGGGAAAAGTGTTGTTGTTGGTGGTGAGCGCGGTAAATTCGTGCCGTGGAATACATGGCATAAATAAAGTTTATGGTGACCGAACATGAACTGCGGTTGAAGGATGTTTTGCAGCAAACACATGAGCAGCTTAACACAAATTTGCTTTACGCGTGGTCGGTATTTGGAGTTTATAAAAGACGCAGACCAAACGGAAACACCAGACATACTGCATCACTCCATCAATGTGATTAATATTTTAACAAGAGCCACTCGTACGCTGTAATCGTAGACATGATGTCAAGTGTACACGGTGTAAACATCTGCTTGAGGACTTTTAAAAGTAAACTGAATGACGCCGGTGTTGCGGTATAACTGGTGTCCGTCTTAACTGGTGATGTAAACTATTCACGTTTGCAGATTCGTCACTTTTTCACAGCAACAAAACATCCCCAAACCAAATAAAGATTCTTATTACTGGGTGTCAGTGTAAACTTTATTGATTTTAATATGTCTGTAGCAGAACAGTATATAAACAAAATTAATGTAAATAAATAAATATAATTGACATTTCATCAACGGGATTCAAACTCAGGTCAAATGGTTCAGCGCAGGTATCAACCGACTTATCTAACTGAGCTATCCAGGTCTACATGGTGAGATCGGTTTCGATATCTTTATCAGTCAACATATGTCATGCTGTGATTGTTTCCATTTACTTGTGTTTACATGTTACTACAAACTCTCACGCTGATATTTTTTCTCAGAATAGCTCTAAATGACAAAACGATGTTTGATCGCAGTAATAAAACCATGATTTTTATAGTTGTAGACTCGTGTTAACCTGTGTCTACAAAGTCACACACGACCTGATATTTTCCGTTGTGTGGTACATTCCACGTCACTTCTGGTGTGTGGGACATTCCCTTTCCGTAAGGAATCTGTAATTGTACATTTGTTTCGGGACTTGTAAAAGTGATTTGCGTTTTGTAAATTTTTTAAATTAATCAATAAAATAAATAAATTTTAAATAAACAAATAAATAAATATATATATTTTTTTGAAATGTTAATTTGTTTCGTCCTTGGTAAAATGTGGTCGGTTTCGTCCTTGGTAATATCGTTTTGCACTTCCTGGCCACCGTATACAATCGTTTAGAATTATAAATAAATAAATAAATACAAATCACACAGTGTGTTGTGTCCTTTAAGCAACGTTTATTTTCGACTGTCTACAGAAAAAATCATTGACTTGCTTAATTAACCTAGTTAATTAATCATTTAAATGTCACTTTAAGCTGAATACTAGTATCTTGAAATATATTGCGTCAAATATTATGTGCTGTCATCATGACAAAGACAAAATTCAAGTTTGATTCAATTCACGTTTATTTATATCTACAATGTAGATTGTGTCAAAGCAGCTTAACACTGAAGTTCTAGTCAATTGAATCTGTGTAAGTCTAGTTTTCAGAGTTAAAGTTCGGTTTAGTTCAGTTCAGTGTGGTTTAATATTCACTGTTGAGAGTCCAAACATTGAAGAGCAACCCATCGATGCGCAGCTCCACAAGTCCCAAACCAAACAAGGCAGCGGTGAGGAACAAACTTCACCAATTGATGAAGGTGAAGGAAAAAAAAAGGTTGAGAGAAACCAGGCTCAGTTCAAAAGAAATCAGTTATTAAAAATTATATTATTAAACATAAATTATTATATTATTAAATATAAAACAAATATGTTTAGAAATATGTTGAAAAAAAAAAGAAATTGAGGAAAAATATACAGGGGGCTAATAATTCACTTTAACTGCATTTGTGTTTGGAAAGGTCACACTGATAATGTCCACTGTTGTGTGTTTAGCTAAAACCCAATACTTGAGTTCAGTTGCGAAGGTCATTAATCTCGTCACTGTTGTCAGCGTTTAGTCTTAACACCGGCGTTGAGTTTCGTCAGATTTGAATGCTCCTTTGAATACAATTCAGATTGAATTCTGGCCCAAGCGATGACCAGTTGCACCGCTGATTTGACTTCTGCTAACCACTCGACAATATGCAAATATGACTAGCGAGGAAGGTCATGAATTTACACACCCGACAGGCCAGATTTTGACCAAAGTCACACTGGGCAAGGTTGTTTTGTTTGGGTGTTGTGTCTGTTACAAACACTGCAAGATACACTCATTTTAATACATTATTTAGGCTTTCAGAATTTGGTTGTAAAGCAATAATTTGCACTTTTTGTAAAGCTGCTTTGAATCAATAATTATTGTGAAAAGCACTATAGAAATAAACTTGAATTGAATTGAATTTATTCATTACAATTGAACAAAATACAATTTAAATGCAAGAAGAATATCAGCATTAAAAACTAATAAATACAAATGTATTAACCTTTTTATTACATGTTTACATTTACAGGTTGACATTTTATATATCTCTGTCTTTGTATATTTATGAGTCACAAAGTTTATTTATTTATATTAGGTTTTTAATAGTGTTTTCTGCTGCTAGGGAGTTCTATATATATTTATCTTTATAAATCTACTGTGATGTTCTGGATGACAAAATAAAGGAAACTGAAACCTAAAACTAGAAGGGCAATCAAACTAATAAATAAACTAATAAATAAATAAAAAACAAACAAATAAAACTAATGAACTAACAAATAAATAAATAAATAAAAACCAATAAACTAATAAATAAATAAAAAACAAAACAAATAAAACTAATGAACTAACAAATAAATAAATAAATAAGTAAATAAAAACCAATAAACTAATAAATAAATAAAAAACAAACAAATAAAACGAATGAACTAATAAATAGAGAAATAAATAACAAATAAATAAATAAAAACCAATAAACTAATGAATAAATAAAAAACAAATAAATAAAATTAATGAACTAACAAATAAATAAAAACCAATAAACTACTAAATAAATAAAAAACAAACAAATAAAACTAATGAACTAACAAATAAATAAATAACAAATAAATAAAAACAAATAAGCTACTAAATAAATAAAAAAACAAACAAAATTAATGAGCTAACAAATAAATAAATAAATAAATAAATAACAAATAAATAAAAACCAATAAACTACTAAATAAATAAAAAAACAAACAAATAAAACTAATGAGCTCACAAATAAATAAATAAATAAATAACAAATAAATAAAAACCAATAAACTACTAAATAAATAAAAAAACAAACAAATAAAGCTAATGAGCTCACAAATAAATAAATAAATAAATAACAAATAAATAAAAACCAATAAACTACTAAATAAATAAAAAAACAAATAAAATTAATGAGCTAACAAATAAATAAATGAATAAATAAAAACCCATAAACTAATAAATAAATAAATAAAATAAAAAACTAACAAATAAAACTAATGAACAAATAAATTAACTAGTAAATAAATAAATAAAACAATGTTTAGATTAAAAAGAACAAGAAAATTTCGTATAATTAAAATAAAATAAACAAAATTAAAATGGCACAATGCCAATATCTGCCAAACAAGTTAACAAAGCCATTAAAAATTACCTTTTTATTTTAGATTTTTTAAATAAATAAAAAACATGTTTTTGCTTGTTTGTATGAATTACACTTTAAATAAAATAACGATTTTGTTGTGTCTGTTACAAACACTGCAAGATTCACTTATTCCAATACATTTATTTCAGTTTATTCATCACAACTGAACAAAATACAATTTAATGCAAGAAGCAAAGATATCATTTTTAGAGGAACACCAGCATCGAAAACAAATCAAAACTAATTCATTAACCTTTTTATTACATGTTTACATTTACAGCTTTACATTTGATATATCTCTGTCTTTGAATATGTATGATTCACAAAGCGTATTTATTTATGTTCGGTTTTTATAGTGTTTTCAGCAGCTAGGGTGTCCTATATAAATATTTTATTCATTCCTTAATTTCCTTTTTCAGCTTAGTACCTTTATTAATCAGGGGTCACCACAGTGGAATGAACCGCCAATTTATCTAGCATATGTTTTACGCAGCGGATGCCCTTTCAGCCGCAACCTATCACTGGGAAACATCCATTGACTCTCATTCACACACATACGGACAATTCAGCCTTCCCAATTCACCTATACCACAAGTCTTTGGACAGTGGGGGAAACCGGAGCACCCGGAGGAAACCCACGCAAACACGGGGAGAACATGCAAACTCCACATAAAATGCCAACTGACCCAGCCGAGGCTCGAACCAGCGACCTTCTTGCTTTGAAGCGATTGTGCTACCCACTGCGCCACCGCGCTGCCTATTTAAATCAGTGTATATACAATGTAAGGCACAGATTGAGTGTTCATAGACTTTAAATATATTAAGAAATAACGTGCGCACAGCGGAAATACACAATTCTGTATGATCCCGTAAGAACACAAGACTCCCGAAAGCTCATATTGGCATCAAATTGTCCAGTGTTT
>NC_079451.1:47783511-47853511 GCF_903798145.1 Danio aesculapii | reverse complement strand
AAATGCACAAACGAATGAAGGAACGAATGAACGGCAGTGGTTGGAAAAGATCTGCATTTTTATACTAAATAAATATTCTAAAATGTAAAATCTAAAATATTAAAATGATTTTTAAAAAATAGCACTCCTTAAAACCACTCCTACAGACTGTAAATGACGGAATGATATTGTGTGAGACTAGAAATTAAACTGCTTGTGTTACAGAAGACTACAGAAAACATAATTTAAAAATTGGTTTGTTATTTTAATTGTTTTAATTAGTTTGTGATTACTTTCATAGGAGGGAAGATTTGCACCTAAACTATGCTTTTGTGCGCTTAAAATAAACAAACGTTTAAATGAATGAATAAATAAACAAATAAATAATATTTTAAGCCAGTTTTTGTGTTGTATTTAAACTTTGAACAAACAAATAAATAAATATTACGATTTGTTTAGTCATTTATTTAAAGAGCATATGCAACAATTGGCGTAAAAAAACTAGCAAGTAAACAAATTACTAAATAAACAAACAATCAAAATAAACGCACAAACGAATGAAGGAATGAATGAATGGCAGTGGTTGGAAAGGATCTGCATTTTTATACTAAATAAATATTCTAAAACGTAAAATCTAAAATATTAAAATGATTAAAAAAATAGCACTCATTAAAACCACTCCTACAGACTGTAAATGATGGAATGATATTGTGTGAGACTAGAAATTAAACTGCTTGTGTTACAGAAGACTACAGAAAACATCACAATTTAAAAATTGGTTTGTTATTTTAATTAGTTTGTGATTACTTTCATAGTAGGGAATATTTGCACCTAAACTATGCTTTTGTGCACTTAAAATAAGCAATCGAATACATAAATGAATAAATAAACAAATAAATAACAATATTTTGAGCCAGTTTTTGTGTTGCCTTTGAACTTTAAACAAACAAATAAATATGTTGTTTTTATTCATTTTTTTAAAAAGCATCAACAATTGCATGAAAGAAAACAAACAAGCAAACAAATAATAACAACGCAGGCTCATTCTGAAAACGTACCTCTACATACGTTTCTGGAGACTGCAAAATACGTCCCGGCGGCACGTTTTTCTGCAGTTTTTGTTTTCGCAAATCCACTAGAGGTCGCTGTGTACGCTTTTTGAGAACTCAAATTTCTCTCGCGAGTGCCATTCGTGCCTGCTGTTCTCGCGTAAACCCACCAGAGGCTGCTGTTGACTGACTTTTTGATTGACTGAATGACTGACTGATCCACCCACCCTCCCCTTATCTAAACCCAACCAACATGTTTCAAAAGCAATCCAGAAAAAGAAAATCCCACATCTGATTTTTTACCACGTTTTCAGATTTTATCACAGTCTCACCCTGCTATTTACTTGTTTATTTTATTTTTTGGATTCTGTGTTTTTGTCTTGCCTGAAACCGCTCTTCACCGAACTCTAACCTCGTCATCGTGGTCAACTCCTTTCTGCATCTCAAGTCCGCCGACGTACATGGCGAGCTACCAGACAAACAGCCGGAAAGCCGTCCATACAGAGGTAAGCGGTCAGCTGGTAAGCGCGAAAAGGAACGCCGTCACACCGCCCCGTAGCGTTTGTTTAAAAAATGAATGCAGCCATACGTACCTCTGGCTACATAATTTGCGGTGTCCAGAAACATCTAGGGCTATGTTTTCAGAATAATCCTATGTTGAATAATAAACAAACAAAACTAACAAACAGAAGATCTGCATTTTTAAACCAAATAAACATGTAAAAATATTAAAATAATTTATTATTATTTTAGGTATTATTGTAAAAAAAAATTAAATCTGATAACATCTGAGAACAAATTGTCATCACAAATAATGTGTTGATTAAAAAATGTATTGATAAAATTTCATTCATTAAAAGATTGACTAATAATACACTATAATTTTATCAAATCTTCTTAAAGCTTAATATTAATTTCAACAATTTAACCTTTATATTATTTACATTTACATTTTACATTTAGTCATTTAGCAGACGCTTTTATCCAAAGCGACTTACAAATGAGGACAAGGAAGCAATTTACACAACTATAAGAGCAGCAGTGAATAAGTGCTATAGACAAGTTTCAGGTGTGTAAAGTCTAAGAAGCAAAGCATTAGTAATGTAAGTGTTTTTTTTTTTTTGAGAGAGTACAGTTAGTGGTATAGCCAGAGAGGCAGTTACAGATTAGGAAGGAAAGTGGAGACTAAACAGTTGAGTTTTTAGTCGTTTCTTGAAGACAGCAAGTGACTCTGCTGTTCTGATGTAGTTAGGGAGTTCATTCCACCAACTGGGCAGATTGAATGTGAGAGTTCGGGAAAGTGATTTCTTCCCTCTTAGGGATGGAACCACGAGGCGACGTTCATTCACAGAACGCAAGTTTCTGGAGGGCACATATATCTGCAGAAGTGAGAGCAGATGAGAAGGAGCAAAGCCAGAGGTCGCTTTGTAAGCAAACATCAGAGCTTTGAATTTGATCCGAGCAGCAACTGGCAGCCAGTGCAAACGGGTGAGTAGCGGAGTGACATGTGCTCTTTTGGGTTCATCAAAGACCACTCGTGCTGCTGCGTTCTGAAGCAGCTGAAGAGGTTTGATAGAGTTAGCTGGAAGCCCGGCTAGTAGAGAGTTGCAATTATAATATAATATTATAATTAGGTTATAACAATATAACAAATATTTTAACATTTTAAAGTGGTAATGTACATTCAAATGTAATAAAATTAAGATTAATCACTAAGCACAGATAGGGAAAAAAATAAACAAAGTAAAATAAATAAATAAATAAAAAAAAAAATCACAAGAAGGTTCATTGTTTTGAAATCAACTGTATATTTTGCTGAATAAATAATTTGCTGCTAAACTGTGATTTAATTAAATTAATTTCCACATTATGCAAATAATTGAAAATCTTTAGTTTTAAATGAAAACTAAAATCTAAATAAAAAAAGATATTCACACATGACAACAAACAGAGAAGCATCTATCCTAACGCAGGTCTCGATGAATTTTCCGCCTCCCTGGACAAGCCCAGTTGACGCTGCTGAATTTCCCCTCACAGACGCAGCCTCCAGCACAGTTTAACGCCATCAACAGAGCGCGGGCGGCTTTCAAAGGTAAACTCATAAGAGCTCTAAATGGATGAAGGTGTGAAATGGATGCAGGCTGTAATGTCTCCTTGCTCCGGCCGCCAGCAATAATGTTCTCGCATCTAATGCCCTGTTTATGCCTGTGTGGTCCTGACTGAAGCGGGCCAAGCTAAAGCCCGGCCTTAAGCACACACACACAAGGACCACAGTGGAGCCATGCTTGCAGGAAGACCACCAGCGCTTGCAGACAAACAGCAGATACTGGCGGAGCGGCAGACGTGTTTGGAGACGGCAGCAATACAAAAATACAGTACGTCTCACCAGTGGGATATAATTAGCAGAATGTGCAGTCAGGAGATGCTGAGTGTGAAAAATCACTAGTGGAAGAACGGAGAGTGAAAATGCATGCACTCCCTGCTAATGTTTATTTGCGCACACAGTCTGTGTTGTTTTAGCCTCTGAGCGAGTAAAGGAACGACACAAATCACATAACTGATCATACTGAAAGAAAAAAAAAAGGAGTTGACTCAACTTAAAATTGTAAGGTAACTAGCTAGAGAGCTTTTTGAGTTGAATCGGCCTAAATGGAGTCAAGTGCAGTACTTTAAGAGTTGAGTCAGTCAAAACTAAAGACTTAAAAGTTGAGTCAACTCAAAAAATAAGCTGTGCAGTAAGTTTCCTTACAATTTTAAGTTGAGTCAACTTAATACTTTAAGTCCAGAGGCTGAAATTTGCAGATTTCCACAGTTTTTGAGCTCATGTTTCAATACAGTTATTTACACGATGTTTAAATGTGTGCAAATATAGTCAAGTCTAAAACTATTCAACAGCCTGGCAAATTCTGACTTAAAGTTACTTAAAGAAATATTTTTATTTAAAGATTTTCTTTTTCCTGCATTGATGCTTCTTGTACATATGAGCGAGTAAAGGAACGACACAAATCACATAACTGATCATACTGAAAGAAAAAAAAGAAGAAAAAAAAAAGGAGTTGACTCAACTTAAAATTGTAAGGTAACTTGCTGCAGAGCTTTTTGAGTTGAATCAGCCTAAATAGAGTCAAGTGCAGTACTTGAAAAGTGGAGTCAGTCAAAACTAAAAAAGTTGAGTCAACTAAAAAAATAAGCTGTGCAGCAAGTTGCCGTACAATTTTAAGTTGAGTCAACTTAACATTTTTAGTCCGCAGGCTGAAATCTGCAGATTTCCACAGTTTTGAGCCCATGTTTCAATACAGTTATTTACATGATGTGTAAATGTGTGCAAACATAGTCAAGTCTGAAATTATTCATGCCCCTGGCAAACTCACTGGTTGAATAAAAGTAACTAAGTTAGAATTTGAATAATTTTGGGCTTGTCTGTATATTTGGATTTGATTTTTTATATTAATTTAAGTAATATAATTGAATAAAGAAATGTTTAGGAGAGTAAAAATACTCCCTACTAGTGTTTATTTGCACACAGTCTATATTGTTTTAGCATCTGAGCGAGTAAAGTAACGACACAAATCACATAACTGATCATACTGTGAAAAGCTCCAGAGCTTTTTGAGTTGACTCAGCCTAAATGGAGTCAAGTGCAGTACTTTAAAAGTGGAGTCAAAGTCAAAAATAAAAAGTTAAAAGTTGAGTCAACTCAAAAAAAATAAGCTGTTTAGGTTGAGTCAACTTTGTTGCATGGCCAGAAATCTGCAGATTTCCACAGTTTTTGAGCTCATGTTTCAATACAGTTATTTACATGATGTTTTAATGTGTGCAAATATAGTCAAGTCTGAAATTATTCAACCCCCTGGCAAATTCTGACTTAAAGTTACTTAAAGAAATATTTTTATTTAAAGATTTTCTTTTTCCTGCATTGATGCTTCTTGTACATATGAGCGAGTAAAGGAACGACACAAATCACATAACTGATCATACTGAAAGAAAAAAAAGAAGAAAAAAAAAAAGAGTTGACTCAACTTAAAATTGTAAGGTAACTTGCTGCAGAGCTTTTTGAGTTGAATCAGCCTAAATAGAGTCAAGTGCAGTACTTGAAAAGTGGAGTCAGTCAAAACTAAAAAAGTTGAGTCAACTAAAAAAATAAGCTGTGCAGCAAGTTGCCGTACAATTTTAAGTTGAGTCAACTTAACATTTTTAGTCCGCAGGCTGAAATCTGCAGATTTCCACAGTTTTGAGCCCATGTTTCAATACAGTTATTTACATGATGTGTAAATGTGTGCAAACATAGTCAAGTCTGAAATTATTCATGCCCCTGGCAAACTCACTGGTTGAATAAAAGTAACTAAGTTAGAATTTGAATAATTTTGGGCTTGTCTGTATATTTGGATTTGATTTTTTATATTAATTTAAGTAATATAATTGAATAAAGAAATGTTTAGGAGAGTAAAAATACTCCCTACTAGTGTTTATTTGCACACAGTCTATATTGTTTTAGCATCTGAGCGAGTAAAGTAACGACACAAATCACATAACTGATCATACTGTGAAAAGCTCCAGAGCTTTTTGAGTTGACTCAGCCTAAATGGAGTCAAGTGCAGTACTTTAAAAGTGGAGTCAAAGTCAAAAATAAAAAGTTAAAAGTTGAGTCAACTCAAAAAAAATAAGCTGTTTAGGTTGAGTCAACTTTGTTGCATGGCCAGAAATCTGCAGATTTCCACAGTTTTTGAGCTCATGTTTCAATACAGTTATTTACATGATGTTTTAATGTGTGCAAATATAGTCAAGTCTGAAATTATTCAACCCCCTGGCAAATTCTGACTTAAAGTTACTTAAAGAAATATTTTTATTTAAAGATTTTCTTTTTCCTGCATTGATGCTTCTTGTACATATGAGCGAGTAAAGGAACGACACAAATCACATAACTGATCATACTGAAAGAAAAAAAAGAAGAAAAAAAAAAAAGAGTTGACTCAACTTAAAATTGTAAGGTAACTTGCTGCAGAGCTTTTTGAGTTGAATCAGCCTAAATAGAGTCAAGTGCAGTACTTGAAAAGGGGAGTCAGTCAAAACTAAAAAAGTTGAGTCAACTAAAAAAATAAGCTGTGCAGCAAGTTGCCGTACAATTT
The DNA here is from genome assembly GCF_903798145.1 of Danio aesculapii. Taxonomy (NCBI): domain Eukaryota; kingdom Metazoa; phylum Chordata; class Actinopteri; order Cypriniformes; family Danionidae; genus Danio; species Danio aesculapii. Next base: position 47,847,357 of record NC_079451.1, on the reverse strand, counting down.
TAAGTTGAGTCAACTTAACATTTTTAGTCCGCAGGCTGAAATCTGCAGATTTCCACAGTTTTTGAGCTCATGTTTCAATACAGTTATTTACATGATGTGTAAATGTGTGCAAACATAGTCAAGTCTGAAATTATTCATGCCCCTGGCAAACTCACTGGTTGAATAAAAGTAACTAAGTCAGAATTTGAATAATTTTGGGCTTGTCTGTATATTTGGATTTGATTTTTATATTCATTTGAGTAATATAATTGAATAAAGAAATGTTTAGGAGAGTAAAAATACTCCCTACTAGTGTTTATTTGCACACAGTCTATGTTGTTTTAGCATCTGAGCGAGTAAAGGAACGACACAAATCACATAACTGATCATACTGTGAAAAGCTCCAGAGCTTTTTGAGTTGACTCAGCCTAAATGGAGTCGAGTGCAGTACTTAAAAAGTGGAGTCAAAGTCAAAAATAAAAAGTTAAAAGTTGAGTCAACTCAAAAAAATAAGTGTTTAGGTTGAGTCAACTTTGTTGCATGGCCAGAAATCTGCAGATTTCCACAGTTTTTGAGCTCATGTTTCAATCCAGTTATTTACACGATGTTTAAATGAGTGCAAATATAGTCAAGTCTGAAACTATTCAACAGCCTGGCAAATTCTGACTTAAAGTTACTTAAAGAAATATTTATTTAAAGATTTTCTTTTTCCTGCATTGATGCTTCTTGTACATAAGAGCGAGTAAAGGAACGACACAAATCACATAACTGATCATACTGAAAGAAAAAAAAGAAAGAAAAAGGAGTTGACTCAACTTAAAATTGTAAGGTAACTTGCTGCAGAGCTTTTTGAGTTGAATCAGCCTAAATAGAGTCAAGTGCAGTACTTGAAAAGGGGAGTCAGTCAAAACTAGAGTTAAAAGTTGAGTCAACTCAAAAAATAAGCTGTGCAGCAAGTTGCTGTACAATTTTAAGTTTAGTCAACTTAACGTTTTTAGTCCGGAGGCTGAAATCTGCAGATTTCCACAGTTTTGAGCCCATGTTTCAATACAGTTATTAACATGTGTAAATGTGTGCAAACATAGTCAAGTCTGAAATTATTCAACCCCCTGGCAAACTCACTGGTTGAATAAAAGTAACTAAGTCAGAATTTGAATAATTTTGGGCTTGTCTGTATATTTGGATTTGATTTTTATATTCATTTGAGTAATATAATTGAATAAAGAAATGTTTAGGAGAGTAAAAATACTCCTTACTAGTGTTTATTTGCACACGGTCTATATTGTTTTAGCATCTGAGCGAGTAAAGTAACGACACAAATCACATAACTGATCATACTGAAAGAAAAAAAAGAAAGAAAAAGGAGTTGACTCAACTTAAAATTGTAAGGTAACTAGCTGCAGAGCTTTTTGAGTTGAATCAGCCTAAATGGAGTCAAGTGCAGTACTTTAAGAGTTGAGTCAGTCAAAACTAAAGAGTTAAAAGTTGAGTCAACTCAAAAAATAAGCTGTGCAGCAAGTTGCCGTACAATTTTAAGTTGAGTCAACTTAATGTTTTTAGTCCGGAGGCTGAAATTTGCAGATTTCCACAGGTTTTGAGCCCATGTTTCAACATGGTGCAGTTATTTACATGTGTAAATGTGTGCAAGTCTGAAATTAGTCAACCCTCTGGCAAACTCTGACTTAAAGTTACTTAAAGAAATATTTTTATTTAAAGATTTTCTATTTCCTACAATGATGCTTCTTGTACATCGTCCCATGAGAAGTCTGTGTCATCTCTGCACAAAAAAAAAAAAAAAAAACTCCCTGGTTGAATAAAAGTCTGAATTTAGATAATTTTGGGCTTGTCTGTATATTTTTATTCAGTTTTTATATAAATTTGAGTAACATTAAAGAATAATATGCAAATGTTTAGGAGAGTGAAAATACTTCCTGCTAGTGTTTATTTGCACATGCAGGCTATGTTGTTTTAGCATATGAGCGAGTAAAGAAACTACATAAATCGCAAAACTGATCATAACAGCTACACTACCTGACAAAAGTCTTGTCACCTATCCAAGTTTTAGGAACATGAAATAATACCTTGACTTCTAGTTGATCATTTGGTATCAGAAGTGACTTATATAAAAGGCAAAGGCCTCTACATTTTGCTGATTTTACCAAAATAAAATATGATCATGCCTTTATTTTGAATGATTTTATTAGGACAGTAAGGTCTGACTTTGTCTTGTCACTAAACAGAAATAATGTCCAGTATAGAATATAGTCATGGTGCAGTGGAGAAAGAATGAATATTGTGTTTGACATGAGCTTGGAGGACTGCATCCATACAGAATCTGTCAGGGGTATGAATAATTTCGATAAATCTATTCAGTTTTTATATTAATTTCAGTAATATTTTAAATAATATTCAAATGTTTAGATAAAATATTTGTATTTGGCAAATTTGTAATGTCATATTTTCTGTCCTTTAGTGGATATTTTACATGAGAACTTATGTAGCTTTGCTTACCAAACAAGTATCTATAGACCTATAAATATCTTTAGATTTTATAACCAAACTCTAATTGGATTTTGATTGCATTGTGCTATAAAAAACTTAAAATTATAAGGCAACTTGGTTAAAAGTTTGAGTTGAGTCAACTTTTAACCCAAGTATTGCACTTGACTCGATTTAAATCAAAAGCTCTACAGCATGGGTCTCAAACTCAATTCCTGGAGGGCCGCAGCTCTGCACAGTTGTGCTCCAACCCTAATCAAACACAGCTGATCCAAATAAACAAGCTGTTCAAAAGAGTCTCGAACACCTTGATTAGTTGCATCAGCTGTGTTTGATTAGGGTTGGAGCAAAGCTGTGCAGAGCTGCGGCCCTCCAGGAATTGGAGTTCGAGACCCATGCTGTACAGCAAGTTGCCTTACAATTTTACCTTTCGCCTTACTAAGTCAACTTTGTTATTATTTACAGCATGTTATGTTTTTACTTTTATTTACATTTACATTTAGTCATTTAGCAGAGGCTTTTATCCAAAGCGACTTACAAATGAGGACAAGGAAGCAATTTACACAACTATAAGAGCAACAGTGAATAAGTGCTATAGGCAAGTTTCAGGTGTGTAAAGGCTAAGAAGCAAAGCATTAGTAATGTAAGTGTTTTTTTTTTTGTTTTTTTTTTGAGAGAGAGTACAGTTAGTGGTATAGCCAGAGAGGCAGTTAAGATTAGGAAGGAAAGTGGAGACTAAATAGTTGAGTTTTTAGTCGTTTCTTGAAGACAGCAAGTGACTCTGCTGTTCTGATGCAGTTAGGGAGTTCATTCCACCAACTGGGCAGATTGAATGTGAGAGTTCGGGAAAGGGATTTCTTCCCTCTTAGGGATGGAACCACGAGGCGACGTTCATTCACAGAACGCAAGTTTCTGGAGGGCACATACATCTGCAGAAGTGAGAGCAGATAAGAAGGAGCAAAGCCAGAGGTCGCTTTGTAAGCAAACATCAGAGCTTTGAATTTGATGCGAGCAGCAACTGGCAGCCAGTGCAAACGGGTGAGTAGCGGAGTGACATGTGCTCTTTTGGGTTCATCAAAGACCACTCGTGCTGCTACGTTCTGAAGCAGCTGAAGAGGTTTGATAGAGTTAGCTGGAAGCCCCGCAAGTAGAGAGTTGCAATAATCCAGTTTGGAGAGAACAAGAGCTTGAACAATGAGTTGAACTGCATGTACTTTTATGTTTCTAATTTAACGCGTTCGTTTCATAGTGTAGTGGGTTCATTTAAAAGTAGAGACCTCAAGCTTTATTTAGATATATTTCTTGTCTGTGAAGCAAGTATTCGCTGAGATTCCAGTGCATTTGTGGACCACATAAAATGTTGTGAAAGCACACGTCTGGTCAGAGCTTTTCCCCACGGAGACCAGTCAGTCTATATCAATCGATGATTTGCTCCTGTACTAGTAGGCGGGGCTTCATAGTGGTTGCTATGTTGTTCTGGGTGGTTGCCATGTTGTTCTGAGGGGTTGCTATGTTGATCTGAGTGGTTGCTATGTTGTTCTGAGTGGTTGCTATGTTGTTCTGAGTGGTTGCTAGGTTGCTCTGAGTGGTTGCTAGGTTGTTCCGAGTGGTTGCTAGGTTGTTCTGAGTGGTTGCTGTGTTTTTCTAAGTTGTTGCCATATTGTTCTAAGTTGTTGCTATGTTCTTCTAAGCGGTTGCTGTGTTGTTCTGAGTGGTTGCTATGCTGTTCTGAGTGGTTGCCATGTTGTTCTGAGTGGTTGCTAAGTTGCTGCTGTTGTTGTTCTGAGTGGTTGCCATGTTGTTCTGATTGGTTGCTATGCTGTTCTGAGTGGTTGCTATGTTGTTCTGAGAGGTTGCTATGTTGTTCTGAGTGGTTGCTAAGTTGCTGCTGTTGTTCTGAGTGGTTGTTATGTTGTTCTGATTGGTTGCTATGCTGTTCTGAGTGGTTGCTATGCTGTTCTGAGAGGTTGCTATGTTGTTCTGAGTGGTTGCTATGTTGTTCTAAACTGTCGCCATGTTGTTCCAAGTTGTCGTCATTTTGTTCTGAGTGGTTGCTATACATTCACCATTTTGACCGTTACACTTTTCCCTATTCAAAACTATACGAGTGACATGTCTTGTGTGTTCTATAGTCTTCATTCATAAGCAGTTTATATTGATATATCGTGAGAATCAGTTTTTTTTTTAATATATAGAGCCTCATTGCCTCACAATGGAGCATGAATTAATTAATAACCATTTAATATGTCCAATGCTGCAAGATTATACCAAGATAATAGTTCCGACTGCTGAAAGGACTGAGCAACAGAAGCAGAGATCGTGGCCTCAGGTTTTGTAGTCCCTGATCACTCTTGTTCTCATATGCTCAGGGAACGGCCTGCTGTGGGCGAAACATTTCCTGCTATAACCACACCACATCCTCTGAGCTGAGATTTTCAGTATTTTCATACGCACCGCCATCCCATAATACAGCAGTCTAGGAAAACATCATGAGATCTGTACGTTGTCTGAGGAACATACACATGATCAGACTCACCACCATGATGCTAGGCTTTTGTGGATGGTTGCTAGGGTGTTGTTTGTGGCTGCTAGACTGATCTAAGAGATTGTTGCTATTCTGTGTGGCTGTTATACCATTCTGGATTGATGTAATACTGATCTAGTTGTTGCTATGTTCTTCTGAGTGGTTGCTGTGTTGTTCTGAGTGGTTGCTATGCTGTTCTGAGTGGTTGCCATGTTGTTCTGAGTGGTTGCTAAGATGTCCTTTGTTGTTGCTATGTTATTCTGAGTGGTTGATATGTTGTTTTGGGTGGTTGTCATGTTGTTCTGATTGGTTGCTATGTTGTTCTGAGTGGTTGCTATGTTGTTCTGAGTGGTTGCTATGTTGTTCTGAGTGGTTGCTATGTTTTTCTAAGTTGTTGCCATGTTGTTCTAAGTTGTTGCTATGTTCTTCTAAGCGGTTGCTACATTGTTCTGAGTGGTTGCCATGTTGTTCTAAGTTGTTGCCATGTTGTTCCAAGTTGTCGGCATGTTGTTCTGAGTGGTTGCTACGTTGTTCTGAGTGGTTGCTACGTAGTTCTGAGTGGTTGCTATGCTGTTCTAAGTTGTTGCCTGGATGTTCTAAGTTGTTGCCACGTTGTTCTGAGTGATTTTACAACAATTTTACTAGTCCCTTTAAGCATTTTATAGTCTTTAATTCAGATTAAAGTGTAATTTAAAGTCTTAATTAGGTTCTGTTAACTACGAAAGTTGGAATAATTAGTCAAATTATTGTGTAACTGATTTGTTGTATATATGAAAAAGGATGCTAATAATATTGACCTTAAAATAGTTTTTTTATTATTAAAAACTGCTTTTATTCAAGAAATAAACAATAAGAAATACGACTTATTATGACTCCAGAATAATGATTTTTATAGGAAACACTGTGAAAATGTTCTTGGTTTGTTATTATTTTAAATGAATGGGAGGGCAAAATAAATTGACTTCAACTGTAGGCCGATCTGTTAAACTTTACAGGTGCAACAATGTGCCTTGATGTTCTTGAATGTTAGAAATGTGTTATCCTACACCAATACAAAGTTACTTGTCAAATAAATTAACAAGGAAGATTATTTTGAGTTTAAGTTAATTATCTCATTTATGAACCCTGCAGACTGATGCATTGAAAAAAAGACTTTGAATACTTAAGTAGTTTGGGATGCATGTTAAAATGTTTCCCCCCAAACGTACAAGTGGCCCCTGCTGCTGCTGCCATCAGAACATTGTTTTAGAGTTGCAGGACGACCAAAATTACCAACTTGCAGGACGACCAAAATTAGAAATTCTTAAATAACGGTGGCCATTTGGTCATTAAATGACTATTGTATGTTGTGTGGTAATATTTTGGTGAAGTGTACATGGAACTTTGCCTGTGTTATGGAACCTTGCTGCAGTTTTAGTTTCCCTAAACGGGATAATAAAGTTAACAACACCCTAGCAAACCAACTCTAGAAACCAGCATAGAGACAAGTTTAAACACCCCAACAACTACTCATATCAGCCTAGCAACTATTTCAAGAGTTCACACTTAGCTGATAATCAATAAAGCGTATTTGGCATGCTGTCCCGGGAGAGAGCCCTGAGCTCGTAATATCCTCGAGCCCGGGGCTTCCTCTCGTTAGAAGGGCGAGAGGGGAGTTCAAGCTCAGGTAGGTCTTGAGGACTCCCCAGCTTGTCGCCGCGTGAGAAGTGTAAACTAGGGTTGTTTTCGGTGATAATTTGTTTGGTCGATTGGCTATGGTGTATGTTTTTGGACAGTGGGAGGAAACCGGGGGACCTGGAGGAAACCCACGCGAACACTGGGAAAAACATGTAAACTTCGCACCAGCAACCAGCGCGATAGGAGGTTGGACCAGCGGTGTTCTTGCTGTGAGGCCGCAGTGCTAGCCACTGGGCCACCGTGTCGCCCTATCGGAAAAAAGGGGGAGGAAGTAGGGGCGGAAGGAGGCAAGCTTCAAGACGAAGATAACTGGAGTGAAAAACTCTGGTTATTTATAATGCTTCCGTAATCATCTAATGGGTCAGTTTACGGAGCTAATGAGGAGCCAGCCGTGTTGATCAAGCACGTGATCCTCTCGAAATTAGTTTATAAATAAACCACACATATTAGCAAGTCCCTTTACATTTTTTTTTTTATTTAAAATAAAGTTTTTTAGATGTTAGTATCAGTTATTGTTGGTTTTTAGGATATCTATAGACCATTTTTTGGGATGTAAACAAAAACAGTGGTCCCAACGCATTTCCTGTTTCACATTTTTAATTTCTATAGCTTCCGAGAATCCAGAAAGAGCCACATATTTATAAATAATGCTATGATAGCTGCTTTAACAATAAGTTATGATTAGGGCCAGACGGAATCTGTGAACGTTTTTTGCTACTTCTGCAGAGAATTTTGGTAAAAATATGCGGATTTGTGCGGAATTATTTTAGGAGTATCATAACTAAAACCTTAATATGTGAAATAAAAAAATAATATCTTTTTACCTTTTATTTAATGTTTAAAATGCAAATCCAATTGATCTAAGATTCACTTTATTTAGTAAACAAAGCAAATCTCTCACATAATATATCTACTATACATCTACTAAAAAGACATAAAATATAACAAACTGCATTGTACTTAAATCAGATGAATATGTTTATATTAGTCAATAACATTACTGTAATTAATTAAAAAAAACTGAATAAATATAGATTCACACACATTTACTCAAGTAAATAACCAGAATTAACAATGGGCTAAAAATCTGAGGAAATCTGAGGAAATCTGCGGAATTCTGCGGAAAATCTGTGGAATTCTGCGCGCGCAGTTTCCGTGTGGGCCTAGCTATGATTGAATTGCCTCTTGTTATAGTTATGAAATAGTTTAATATCGAGCAGGAAATGTTCATGGGCCAATGACATGACCACATTGAAATGGTCTATAAGCTAGTGTGCTCCAAAACAACGACAACATTCATGTTTAGGAGAAATAAAACTGGTATAAACATGAAATGTAGTTTGTCGCTTCCACCTAAATAGATGAACAGTTTCCTTCATGTTTCCTTTCCTTCAATACCTTCATGTTGACCCAACACAAACCGACCCAGCATTTTGTACAGTGTAGCACCTAACATGACCCCGAAACAGGAGAGAGAGCGAGTACAGCAGAAGCACAAATATCTCTGCACGTTTTTTTTTCCAGGTTTGCACAAACACCTGAGGCGCACACTCCTGACCACATGCCAAAAGCCAAACCTGCGAGGCGCGCAAAACAGACGGATGAATCACGGCTGCTAATGCCCTCGTTAAGGCGTTACGAGAGGCAGACGTGATCCAAGAGCGAACGCAAGGATCCCCTGCAGACTGTCATTTCTCAAAGAGACGAGGATTATGCAACGCAGAGACACACCTGGAGACTAAACACCACCCGAACGCATGACAGAGAAGTAATGAAGGCAGTGGGGGGAAAAGGAGCTGAGAAAGTGCTTGGAAGAAGTGAAAAGTGCCTGCCCTCTTCCTTCGGGATTGGCAGAAGCGGAGGGTTGCATCCCGCTGGATGGGAGTAAAAAAAAAAAACAACGCAGGACCACTGACAAGAGGGCTGAGCCGTCTTCACTGCTCTGATGTCACCAAACACATGACCCAGCCTCTCCAGTAACAGCCCAGTCAGGAGGGGAGACAAAAAAAAGTGTGTTTTAAAGCTTACACATTTTTGGATTGCGAGAATGTCTCATTCCCCTCACAAACAACCACAGAACCACAAGTGCGGTGCAGGAGATTTCCCCAGGACGACAGGAGGGAGCCACTGGGGCGTAAATGGTTAATCGAAGCGGGTCAACCCCAGTCACAGAGACCCAACGAGTCAGTAAGTACGCTCTAACCACACTCGTATATGCCGTATTTCCATCGCCTGATATCTGAACGGTCTCCTCAGACCGGAGCGTGTGTGTTTGTTTGCTCCCTTCCAATGCCTTGATATGATTTGTGCTCCCGGTTTAGGACTTCGAGGGTCACCACGACCTGCAGAAGAGGAGAGAGCCAACGCGTGGCTATGGCGTCTAACAGTCTTTTCAGCTCGGTGACTCCGTGTCAGCAGAACTTTTTCTGGGGTGAGTGCTGCGAGAACTTATTTTCATTTCACTGTGGTTCAGCGGCGGGTCACACAGAAGTCGAGCAGGTCGATAACCGATGGCGCGCGCACACGCGCCGCTTCAGGATTTACATTTAAAAGTCGGCGTGTTTACATTCGTGTGCATGCTAGGATGCTGACATGTTTGTGTAAGTTAAAAACACATATGCGGGACACAGAGGGAAACCCTTCTGGATGTATAAACACTCACTCTGTTTCAATTTACAGAGCTGCATTAGAACAAGATGTTGGAAAAACTGCAGCTCAGAGTGGAATCGCTTGATATTATGCAAAGTGGTTAGTGCTAATTGATTAATGCACAATTGAGAGAGCTGATATTTATCATTATGAATGAAAAGCGCTTAATATTTGCGTTGGGCTTAGTTTTGCAAACACTCAATAGGAAATAAAATGCCAATTGAATGACGCTTTTTAACAAAATACACAGCCATGCGGCTTTAAAAGTCCTGTACACTCGGAGAGAGTCCAGCATTATACATCACACACACACACACACACACACAAAAAAAGCCACATGTAAAGCCCAATCTATGCAAAACCGATTTGAATACCTCAGCTATTCAAAATATACTAACATGTAAAGTCCAAACAAATCCCCGGTCTTATCACACGGCATGTATGGAAATGAAAACACAAAGCGCTGTTGACAGAGCGATCAGAGATTGTACTTACAGTATTTTCCTCATCAAGAGTCTCATGTCGAGGTAATCGGAGGGCAAACATATGGAGGCAGGATATTGAGACCGAGCCAGACAGCGTGAGCTACATGGTTTTGTCATCACTGCCGGCGACATCGAGGTGGCGTCTCTAAAACACGAGGCCGCAGGGGCGCGTTACACCTCACACACGAACTCCTCCAAGCACTACACATTACAATATTAACGGCTTTACATGACTGCGGACTATCTTATTTAAGAAAATGCATGTGGTGGAGCAGCTTCTGGAAACTTTAGGGATTTCTAAAAATAAGGAAACATTCATTTCTAGGGTCCTGCACCAATTTAAAGAGCTTCTGCAGAAGCTAAAAATACAAGCAAATGCTTTATTTGGGATTTTTAGCTTTGTTTAAGATGAAAAAGAACAGAAAATGGCAAGTTTTTGGACAAAATGTAAGAAGGGTATGATGTAGAAAACCCAAATGGAGAAGAAAAAAAAATCATTTAATATCTTGACATCATTTAAAGTTTAAAAGCACTTAAGGAAAGCCATATTGTCTGACTTATTTACGTTCGGCTTGGTTCCGATGTTTTACAAACATGCAAACTGAAACAAAATGCCAACTGAATGCAGATTTTTTTTCTTCAAAAGGAGTCCATAAAAGTTATTGCGATCCGACATAAAATACTGTTGTTCCATCATCAAAACGTTTTAATATCTAGTCTCCCTATAAGCCAAAAATCACTAAACCAAACAAGCAAACGCCTCATTTTTCATCCTAATTCGAATTCAGCTTAGTTTAGAGGTTTTTGCAATAAGACATAATGCAATAAGCTTTATTTGTTTAATGCAATAAGACACAGAAAGCCAATTGAACACAGATTTTTGAGAAATTCACTTCAGAGAAGTCCTATAAATATATTAAAGGGGATCCAGCATTCTGTTTCTCTTGCTTTAAATGAAAACTAAACTACCATTCTGATTCCTCAATGAGCTACACAAATATCTCACAAAAGCTGTGTTTTTTATATTTACTGTACTGTACTTGTCATTTACTGGTTGAGATACATGGGAGACATTTTAGTTATGGTTTATTCCTATTGTTTCTACACTTAAAATTGGATAACACTTTATTTTAATGTACATATCACACTAGTAACAAACTATTAACTAAGACTATTCACTTAATAAATTCTAAATTATCCGTTTATTAATAATAAGGGTTGAGGTATTTAGTACACTGTAAAAAGCGATTAGTTACTTAAAGCGAGTAAACCAATTATCTTAAAAGCAACAAGTTGACTTTACAAAAATTAAAAGTAAACCCATAGTAACTTGGAACTGTTAAGTTCACTTAACTTTTATAATTATGCTAACTATACTTAGTAAACTAATCACTTTTTTACAATACACCTTTATTATATTTGGGTTTTTTCCCAGCTTTTCTCTATCTAGCAAAATGACATACAGTAACATGCTGACATGCTCTTCCAGACTCCAGTGTGTCTTCTAATTCAATACAGGCTGTGATTGTAGATTGCATAGACTTAATGCAGCACCAAATATGTAATATTGTAATAACTACAGTAATTATTTGAATAATCTGACACTAAAAAGGGATTAGTTGAATTTTAAAAAAGTGAGTAGTTAGCATAATTGTAAAAATTAAGTCGACTTAAAGGTTCCAAGTTACAATGGGTTTACTTACTTTTTTTTTGTAAAGTCACCTTGTTGCTTTTAAAAGAATTGCTTTACTCTCTTTAAGTAGCTAATCACTTTTTAGGCATGTAAAATAAGATCATACTTTATAACTGCTAATAAGCAGTCTTAATATAGGCAGGTTATAAGCCACTAGTAAATACTGAGAAGTGTTTCCCCCTAAATGCATTTTATATTTGCTTGAGAATACAGTTTACACACTCAAAAATATTTATTTCTGCTGCTTGTTCAAACAGCTTATCTAAAAAGAGCTGAATCAACACAATCCTTGAGTTTTTTTTGAGACAACTTACTTGTTTTATGTTCAGTTGACTTAAATTTGCAAAACAAGTGAACTTCATCGATTTGTGTTGGGATAACATAACCCAGCATGTTTTACAGTGTAATTTTAAAGTATTAACAGCTATACTTATCAATATAACAGTGTATTTATCAATATCGGTGTATAGGATTATGAACTAACGATAAGCAATGCTTATACAGCATTTATTAATGTTAATATCCTCATTTTCTAATAGATTTTTTTATATCGATGGTTGTGTGTTTAAACAAAATGGTAACACTTTACAATAAGGTTGTATTAGCTAATGATAATAATACATTTACTAACATAATCAATGAACATCACATTTATTTCAGTATTTATTCATCTGTTTGTTTATGGAGAAGTCATTAGGTATTCGTTTATTAACTCACAGTGCATTAACTAAGCATTAGCAAATGTTGAACTATGATTAAAATAATAAATGCTGTACATTTATTGTTCATTATCAGTTAACATTAATGAAACCTTATTGTAAAGTATGTCTAAAAACATCACTGCTCATTGCTGGTTAACAAGGCTAGAGCAGATATAATGTCCTAATAATCTAGGGTGCTGAATGGCATGCTACAACTTTTATTCAGTCTAAAATCAACACGAGCCTGAAAAATGAGAGCGAATCTCAGCAGCACAAACATCTTGTCACATTTCCACAAACATCCCTAATGTCCAGAAAGGCTCCTTCGGGTGACAAATGCGGCGCGTTCAGATGTTAAACAAGCTCTTGGCTAATTTCACAGCGCGTCACTAATCCATTAGCAGCGTGTTGTTGGGCTCAGAGGTGACATGTGCTTCTCATTTAGAGCAAGCGCTGATATCCTGAGCGCCTTCAGTCGGCTAATTGATAATCACATCTCTCGTTTGCGCTAGGAAAACAACATTAATAGATGAAACGCGACCTGGGAACCAAACCTCAGAGAGCGAGCGGGCAGAGACGAGTAATTTATGCTGAAGAAAGTCTAATTGAATGTAATGTCTACGAGGGCTGCACAATATACAGTTGAAGTCAGAACTTTTAGCCCTCCTGATTTTTTATCTCCCCCAATTTCTCTTTAATAGAGGGAGTTTTTTTTTTCTAACACATAAACATAATAGTTTTAATAACTCATTACTTATAACTGATTTATTTTATCTTTACTATAATGACAGTAAATAATATTTGACTAGATATTTTTCAGGATTCTAGTATTCAGCTTAAAGTGACATTTAAAGGCTTAACTAGGTTAATTAGGCAAGTTAGGGTAATTAGGCAAGTTATTGTATAACGATGGTGTGTTCTGTAGACAATCGAAAACAAATATTGCTTAAGGGGGCTAATAATATCGACCTTATAATGTTTAAAATATATATATATTCTAGCCAAAATAAAACAAACAAGACTCTCCAGAAGAAAAAATATTATAGGAAATACTGTGCAAAATTCCTTGGTCTGCTAATTGTCGTTTGGGAAATATTTAAAAACAGGAGGGTTAATAATTGTGACTTCAGCTGTATATCGAAAAAAGTATCGTTATCGTGATAAAAGTATTTTTGTTATTTCCATATTGTAGGGAAGTGTAATATATGTATTTTATGTGCTAAGCAATTGTGTGCTGCATGCATAGGTTGTTTATTTAAATCTGACCAATCAGATTGGGCCTTTACTATCCGTAAACACTGTAAAAATATCCGTAAAGTAGCAGTTTTACGCATTTTGGGATTCATGTTTTTATTTTCATCTGTTCATTTCTGCTTTTGATTTACATTATGGGGCCTTCCAACAACTTTTAACCTTGAAAATCTTGAAAAACTGACTTTTATGAACATTTTTAATAGTTTAAAATGCTATATTGTCTGGGTTGGTGTTGTATATTAAGCTACAAAACCCTTGTAATAAACTGCCAGTGCATTTTCTGTTATTTTACAGACTTATTTCTCTAGATATTATTTATTTTACATTATTTCAAACTACTAAAATGTCAATAAAAGTCACTTTGTTAAACTGTAGAGTTGAATTTACAACATCAAAAGTCAACAGAGCAGAGATCAACATCCCATAATGCAATTCACAACCATAAATAAACAGAAAACACTTGTGAATCGCAAAACTTTTAATTAGCAGATATTTTTTTACAGTGTAGAGAAGAAAATAAATGTTAATGTCAGGAGACAAGAAAAAAAAACAGCCAATAAGAATCAAAACTTCCGCTGAGGTTTTCACTCAATCCAGGTGTTTCAAAGTCTAAATGATTTTATTTTTTTTAGTTTTACATTTAATTACCAGTTTATTTTAATGTGATTATTACATAAATGAATGCTTTTTTAATTGCTGATAAAAAAAATGTTATACACACTCAGAAAAAGGTACACATTCGTGTTAAAAGTTTTCAAAAGTTACTCATTTGTACTTAAATATGTATATGGTTATATCTATCTGCATACCTCTGATTATTAAAAGCAACCTGTACATATTCATCTACTGTAAATCACTGTTCATAGCTAATACAACCTGTATATAATGTTAATACATCCATCTGTAAATACCACCATATTTCTCTATACTTGCACTTTATAATTTATACCTGTATCCTGCACTCGCTGCTATTGCACTCCTGTTTAGACCTGAACTGCATTTCATTGCCTTGTACTTGTGCATGTGTAATGATAATAAAGTTGAATCTAATCTATTCTTAAAGGGCCCATATTGGTAGCTCAATGGTATATATTAGTAATTATTTTCTTTCTAGACACATTGTCTCCAAAAGGTTTAAATGAGGAGTTTGACATTCGTCCTTTTCTTTTATAATTGTTTAATTAGGTGTTTGAGTTATTTTAGGGTTATTTAAGGTTATATTTGGTTGTATATTTTGTAGGCATGTGCCGGTATCACATTTTCATGCTGCGATTAATTGATTGAGCTTTTATCACGGTATACGGTATTATCACGATATTGTAATTTTACTAGAGAAACAGGTAAAAAAACACAAAAAACTTCAGTTTCGTCAACTTAGTAACTTTAATAACTTTTTAATTAACTAAAAGTACTTCAAACATTTAAATACAAATAAATATAAATAAAACAATACACAATATAAAAGTAAACTTGAGCAATTATATCAAAGTGAATGTGCAAAGGGAAACCGTCTTCGATCAGCAATCCCTCTGCATTTTTTTGGAACCCAAAATATTTCCAAACCTCTGACTTTTTTTTTTGAAGGGGGATAAATTGTCGGCAGCGTTCCTTCTTCCGCCATGCTTCTTCTACGTGTGAGGATTAGAGAGGGGTGGCAGCAGCGGCGCGCGCTGTGTGCACACAGTGCTTCTACATGCGGGGATTGTTTACATCAGAGTGCGCATCAGTTCTGCGCAGCATATACGCAGTGTTTCTTCAAGCGGTTGATGGAAAATAAGCTAAGGCGCGTTCTAAGAATATAAACTCGGATCTATTATTTTTCACTGTATTTTGAAGTGCCCGCGATAACAATATCGTGCATATTCATTACCGTGATTTATCGCATTACCGAATACCGGCACAAGCCTAATATTTTGTTGTATTATTTTCTTGTATTTCTGTTTTTTATCATTTGTGATGCATTATTATGGTTTGTTTTTGTATTTTCGCTTTAAATATCTAAGTTGTATAATTCATAAATGTGTACTTCTTTCGTGTTTTCTTGTTGTGAGATAGTAGGAGATCATGTGATCCGGATGTGTACAAAAAGGAGCGCCTTACTATGATGAACATTGTCTGCTGAAGAGCCGTGTGCTCGAAACGTTACAAGCTTTGTGCCAGCCTTTTTAATTGAATAAATGTGCACTTTTGGAGCTTTGATGTTGCCGCCTTTTGAATATATATTTAGCACTTTTTGCGTTTTGGATGAGCACCCACTTAAAAGTGATGTGCAGCACGCATTTGTACATTTTTTCATATATCGGTACCTAAAAATTTCAAGATGTACTTTTTGTACATTTTAGGCAAGTACACTGAAAAACATGATTCAAAGATGATTCATTGGATTTACTCAATTTTTTTACGTTAAGTGGTTGTAAACAATTTATTTGGGCTGAATTTAAACAAACAAATTAAGTTAAACATTGCTCAATTTAATTTGTTTGTTTAAATTCAACACAAATAAATTGTTTGCAACAGTTTTGCATGCGACACTTTTTTCAGTGTACCCTTGAGGTATTAATAAGGCCCCTTTAGTTACAAACGTGTACCTTTTAAAAAGGAACCACCGCAGTGACAGCTCTGGTATCTTTATGTCTGAGAGTGTTGCAAGACAATTTTAAATCGCAACACTCAGGAAAATCACATATTTTTCCAGTATCAATCAGCTCTGATATCTAAAGTCAAAAGGAGACTTTTATTTTATTGTAAAGAGGGGGAAACAAAGAAAGATATGAGTCTGAAATAACAAGCACTGACTGACCAATGAAATGAGCTTTATTGGTGATTGTTTTAAACTCTTTGCTTTCAGATCAAAACTTCATTTGTGAGAGAAAAAAAAAACCTTTGCATTTATCTTGGCTTCAACATCAAGGACATCTACCGTCCGGATGTGTTTTTATAACTGCTTATAACTGGCAAGCAGAAGGCTTGAAATAATTTACGCCATGTGCGACACGTTAGGACCGAATCACTGCATCTTTCAGAGCATGTGCATTTCCTTAACACGAGTTTGTCACTAATGTAATAATCGCTCTCGAAATCTATAATTAAACGTTCACGAGCGGACAGCATCGAGAGAGCGAAAAATCCACGATAACAGACAGTGTGTCAGGAAACTAAAAAAAACATGGATAAGGAAACATAATTAGACAGATTGCAGAGTGAATGGTGGAGAAAAAACGAGGCTGGATTGCACAGAGGACGAGGCTGAAATCTGATACAAGACACGCTGATGCTGAAATTTCTGAAGGAGCTGCTCAAACAAACACTGAAATAAGAGAGCAAATCATGAGGGGGCTGCTTTATTATGTCTCACGTTTTAAAGTTTTGTAAACAAATATTATGATGCTGTTTCTATGCTGTAAAAATGTGTCGTTGGCTTAAATTTAAGTTGAATCAAATTAAATGTTCAAATCATTTCCACTTACATCAATAGGACTGACTTCAAACATCAAGCTAAAATTTGTGTAACGTCAAAAAATAAAGATGAAACATCAAACATGAAAAACTACTGTAGTAATTTATAGTAAATAATGTAGTGTTTTTTTATTATACTATAGTGAAGTGCATTGTACAATATGTTATATCCAGCACTACTGAGTGGACTACACTAAACACACTCATCACTTGAGCTTACGAATACTTTTAAACTCCCATTTATGACTATTTACGCCATAATGTGGGGAATTTGCAACACTTTCCATCCACAATTCCTAATTTACGTTTCATAATTGTGATTTCAACTTCAATTTGAGATGAATTTATCGATATCGTCAGATATGCAATGTTGAGTCTAAATTATAGTTGACCACGAGCTACAGAATTGTATTTAATAACTGTATTTATACAGAATTTATACAAACAAAAAAAACAAGATTTTTTTAACTTAAACCACTGGCAGATAATTTGACTTGATTTAAGGCAAAAATCTTACTTTGCACTTATTTTTTCTGAAGTTTAAAATAAAACTTTAGAATTTTTAGATATTTGTTCTAGAAACGAGACAAAGCCAAGTAAAAAAAAAATATATATTTTTTTGCATTGTAATTATTCAATTTTTGTGCCTGAATACAGTTAAAACCATCATGGCCCTATTGAAATGATCTGTAATAAACTTTATTTTTAATCGCAGAGAATAAAATATCACAATATATATCAATATATATATTTTTTTCAATTTCATGCAGCGCTAATTTAAAACAACATTGATCATGTGACTACATGAAGCTATTAAATCATGGGGGAAAACATTTATTGGGTTTTGTTCATTAATGTCATTAATAAACGCTACTAAAAATAGTCCAAATGGTGCATTTCTTTTTAAATCATTTAAATCATCAAAATTCAATTTATTTTTTACTGTTTTATTTTCAAATTAAAACTCAATTTGAACTGCATTTCTTTGCTCACAAGCATCATCTAAGCATCAATTTGAAAAGAAATGCATAACAGTGCATATCTAACCAAATAAAACTGCATTTCATTTCAAATCAACTTTAATTTCTAATTTAGTTCACTTCAAATGCAAACAGAACTTATTTTTGCCTCAAAACTTTATTTTAATTGCATTTCTTTGCTTATTTACAAGCATCGTTAAACATCAATTTAAATAAAGAAATGCATATATAATAAAATAAAGATGCATTTAATTTCAAATTAACTTTAAAATCAAATATAATTCACATTCAAATGCAAACAGAACTTATATTTGCCTCAGAAATGGATTTTAACTGCCTTTCTTTGCTCACTTACAAGCATCGTCGAAGCACTAATCACAAAATAAATGCATTACAGTGCATATATAATACAACAGAATGAATTTAAGTGAAAATTAACTTTAAATTCAAATATACTTCACTTCAAATGCAAACAGAACTTATTTTGACTCAGACATGGATTTTAACTGCATTTCTTTGCATCGTCCAAGCATGAATTTAAAAAGAAGTGCTTATATAATCAATTAAAAACGCATTTAATTTCAAATTAACTTTAATTTCTAATTTAGTTCACTTCAAATGCAAACAGAACTTATTTTTGCCTCAAAAATGTATTTTAATTGCATTTCTTTGCTTATTTACAAGCATCGTTAAACATCAATTTAAATAAAGAAATGCATATATAATAAAATAAAGATGCATTTAATTTCAAATTAACTTTAATTTCTAATTTAGTTCACTTCAAATGCAAACAGAACTTATATTTGCCTTAGAAAATGCTTTGCTCATTTACAAGCATCGTCAAGTATCAATTTGAAAACAAATGCTTATATAATAAAATAAAGATGCATTTAATTTTTTAAATTAACTTTAAAATCAAATAGAATTCACATTCAAATGCAAACAGAACTTATATTTGCCTCAGAAATGGATTTTAACTGCATTTCTTTGCTCACTAACAAGCATCGTCGAAGCACTAATCAGAAAATAAATGCTTTACAGTGCATATATAATACAACAGAATGAATTTAAGTGAAAATTAACTTTATAGTTCACTTTAAATGAAAACAGAACTTATTTTGACTCAGAAATGGATTTTACCTGAATTTCTATGCATTGTCCAAGCATGAATTTAAAAAGAAGAGCTTATATAATCAATTAAAAACGCATTCAATTTCAAATCAACTTTAATTTCAATTTCAGTTCACTTCAAACACAAACAGAACTTATTTTTGCCTCTAAAATGAATTTTAACTGCCATTCTTTGCTCGTTTATAAGCATCATCAAGCATCAATTTGAAAAGAAATGCATATATAATAAAATAAAAATGCATTTAATATCAAATTAACTTTAAATTCAAATATAATTCACATTCAAATGCAAACACAACCTAAATTTGCCTCAAAAATGGATTTTAACTGCATTTCTTTGCTCACTTACAAGCATCGTCGAAGCACTAATCAGAAAATAAATGAATTACAGTGCATAAATAATAGAAACAGAATGAATTTAAGTGAAAATTAACTTTATAGTTCACTTTAAATGAAAACAGAACTTATTTTGCCATAGAAATGGATTTTAACTAAATTTCTAAGCATTGTCCAAGCATGAATTTAAAAATAAATGCTTATATAAGCAATAAAAATGCATTTAATTTCAAATCAACTTTAATTTCAATTTCAGTTCACTTCAAACACAAACAGAACTTATTTTTGCCTCTAAAATGAATTTTAACTGCCATTCTTTGCTCGTTTATAAGCATCATCAAGCATCAATTCGAAAAGAAATGCATATATAATAGAAATAAAACAGCATTTCATTTCAACTTAACTTTAATTTCTAATTTAGTTCACTTCAAATGCAAACAGAACTTATTTTTGCCTCAAAAATGTATTTTAATTGCATTTCTTTGCTTACAAGCATCGTTAAACATCAATTTAAAAAAAGAAATGCATATATATATAAAAACAAAGATGCATTTAATTTCAAATCAACTTTAAAATCAAATATAATTCACATTCAAATGCAAACATTTAAATTTGCCTCAAAAATTGATTTTAACTGCATTTCTTTGCTCTTTTACAAGCATCATTCAAGCATCAACTTCAAATAAAAGCATAAATAATCAAATAAAAATGAATTAATTTCAAACCAACTTAAATTTCAAATCAAATTCCCTTCAAACACGATCAAAAGCTGACAAAACACCAAGTTGACACACGTTGCCGATTCATATATTTTTTTAAAAAGCAGCCACTTCTCCCGTGGAGATCCTGCGCCACACACCGTATCCAATAAGCTTCTCTGCATGACAAAGAGGGGCATTGATGTCTCATACAAACTTGGAGGGAGCTTCTTAGAAAATAATCAAACACTTAACCGTAGAGTCCCAGGCAGCCAAACACAACATTAAAAGTGGGAAACAATAAATAGTCCCATAACACGAAGAGACCCGACTTCTGTAACGTGGAAACCCAGTCAACAAACCATCAGAGTGGCCACAAAACCATCTTTAAATCAGAGCCAGCCAACCCAGCGTCTCAGATATATCAGCCCGTTTGAAGCCGTCGCTGATGGAAATATACATGAAAATACAGAATTCATAGGCGGGGGATTGTGTACGGGAGAGACGGAGCCAATGGTTGATGTAAGGGTATTTAAAGAGGAGGATTATAGAGCTGGAATCCAGACAAACAGCTCGCATAATGAATGGTCCCATCATAGCAGCGGCTTCAGATGCCTTTCAGACTACCAAGGCGATGAAGACGAAGAAAAATAAAGAGCTTTCTGATTCATAGAACAGCACTTTAGAGGCATTGATTTAAAAAAATATAATAATAATAATAATAATAATAATAATAATAATAATAATAATAATAATAATAATAACAATAATAATAATAATAATAAAAAAATAATAATAATAAAAATAATAATAATAATAATAATAATAATAATAATAATAACAATAACAATAACAATAATGATAATAATAATAATAACAATAACAATAACAATAATAATAATAATAATAATAATAATAATAATAATAATAACAATAATAATAATAATAATAATAATAATAATAATAATAATAAATAATAATAATAATAATAACAATAATAATAATAATAATAACAATAACAATAATAATAACAATAATAATAACAATAATAATAATAATAACAATAACAATAATAATAATAACAATAATAATAATAATAATAATAATAATAATAATAATAATAATAATAATAATAAAAAATAATAATAATAATAATAATAACAATAATAACAATAATAATAATAACAATAATAATAATAATAATAATAATAATAATAATAATAATAATAATAATAATAATAATAATAATAATAATAATAATAATCAGAAAGGACTAATGATATGTGTTTATGCGCTGTAAAAAATGCTGGGTTCCACGCAATCGATTAGTGTTGGGGCAGCATGCAGAAATTAAGTCAACTTATTAGTTCTTACAAATTTAGGTGAATTGAACATAAAACAATTAGGTTATCCCCCAAAACAATCCTAAGAACTGTGTTGTTTCGGCGCAATTTAAATAAGCAGTCTGAACAAACAGCAAATGTCATATTTGAGTGTGTTGAATCCTTTCTAATTATACGCAATGCTCTCTTTACTGATAAACTTGCTTGATTATTTACATGAAAAGATCAGCTTGAATTGACATAACCCGATTCATGTCATCCAGTGTGATCTTAAATGTCTTGCACAAAAGTCAGACTTTTATATTTGATAATGTAACTAAAGATTGAATCTTTTTAAGAAATTCACTATTGTATTGTAAAATAATTTTCTGATTCACAGAACAGGACTTTAGAGACATTGATAAAAAAAATTATAATAATAGCAATAATAATAATAACAACATCAATGACAAACTACTGATATCCTTCTATGTTGCATTTTTCTAATCACTGCATACGCAATGCACTCTTTACTTTAATTTGCATGATTATCCACATGAAAACATACGCTTGCTTCGAGATAACCTGACTCATCTCATCCAGTTTGATCTTAAATGTCTTGCACAAAAATCACACTTTATTTTTGATAATTCAGCTAAAAACTGAATCTTAAAAATTCACTGTATAGTAAAATAAAGAGCTTTCTGAAACAGAACAGCGCTATAAAGGATTTGATTTGAAAAAATAAGAAGAAAGAACTAATGATATCCTTCTATGTTGCATTGTTCTGCTTTATACGCAATGCACTCTTTACTTATAAATTTGCATGATTATTTACATGGAAAGATAAGATTGCATTGACATAACCTGATTCATGTCATCCAGAGTGATCAGAAATCAGAAATCAGAATCAGAATTCAGAAAGAGCTTTATTGCCAGGTATGTTCACACATACGAGGAATTTGTTTTCATGACAGAGCTTCTACAGTGCAACAGCATTACAGAGACAGGACAAAAAACAGATAATAAATATATATTTTTTTTAAAATAGAAGTAGTGAGTGCAAATATACAGATTGACAAGTGTATGTACAGCTATATTACTACAGTATATACAACGTCATATGTGCAGCTGTTATGTGCAAATTGGCATGTAAAGTGTGTTGTTAAATAAGTGTATATGTGTATAAAAGTGTATAGCAAGTAGTGATGTTGGTTTCGCAATTATTATCATCAAGTGTTCATGAGATGGATTGCCTGAGGGAAGAAACTGTTTCTGTGTCGGGCTGTTCTGGTGCGCAGTGCTCTGTAGAGTCGACCAAAAGGTAAAAGTTCAAAGAGGCAGTGTGCTGGGTGTGAGGGGTCCAGAGTGATTTTGGCAGCCCTTCTGCTCGCTCTGGATAAGTACAGTTCTTGGGGAGTAGGAAGGGTTGTACCAGTGATTCGCTCAGCAGTCCGAACTATTCGACGTAGTCTTTGATCTTACATGTTTTGCACAAAAGTCAGGCTTTTACATTTGATAATTCAGCTAAAAATTCACTGTATTGCAAAATAAAGAGGTTTCTGATTCATAGAACAGTATAAAGGCACTGATAAAAAAATAAAAATAAATAAATAAAAATAAATAAATAATAATAATAATAATAATAATAATGAGAAAGAACTAACGATACCCCTCTGTTGCATTTTACTTATCATACACAATGCACTTTACTTATAAATTTGCATGATTATTTACATGGAAATAAGCTTGCATTGACATAACCTGATTCATGTCATCCAGAGTGATCTTACATGTTTTGCACAAAAGTCAGACTTTTATATTTGATAATTCAGCTAAAATTTCACTGTATTGCAAAATAAAGAGGTTTCTGATTCATAGAACAGTATAAAGGCATTGATAAAAAAATTATAAATAAATAAATAATTTTAATACTACTACTACTACTACTAATAATAATAATAATAATAATAATAGTGATGATGTGTAAGAACTAACGATACCCTTCTGTTGCATTTTACTAATTATACACAATGCTCTTGTAAATTTGCCTGATTATTTACATGAAAAGGTAAGCTTGCATTGAGATAACCTGATTCATGATGTGCTTTGTGATCTTATTCATGTGATCTGGTTCACAGAACAGTGCTTTAGAGGCACTGATTTTTTTAAAATAATAATGTATCAGAAAGGACTACTGATATCTTCCTACAGTATGTTGTATATTTTCTAATTATACGCAATGCACTCTTTACTTACGTTTTGCTTGATTATTTACATGAAAAGATAAGCTTGCATTGAGATAACCCGATTCATGTCATTCAGTGTGATTTTAAATGTCTTGCACAGAAATCACACTTTTATATTTGATAATTCAGCTATAAATTAAATCTTAAAAGAATAAAAAAAAATAAAATGAAATGAAATGAAATTAATCACAATTGTACTGTAAAATAGTTTCTGATTTTCATAAAACAGAACTTTAGACACTGGTTTAAAAAATTAATAAATACTAATAATCAGAATGGACTAATGATATCCTATGTTCAATTGTTCTAGTTATACGGAACGCACTCTTTACTTATGAATTTGCATGATTATCTACATGGAAAGATAAGCTTGCATTGAGATAACCTGATTCATCTCATCTAGTGTGATCTTAAATGTGTTGCACAAATGTCACTTTTACATCTGATCATTCACCTCTCAAAATCTCTCAAAATCAAGCTCTCAAAAGTTTGATTTTATGTCTTCGTCTAACCAAAAAAAATAGGACAATGGCTCTAGACTTTTCTATACTGGTCAAAGATGAAAAGTTCAAATAATAAAGAAAGAACACAGCTTTATTTTTTTTTTGCGTTACAGTGTGTCCCATTTCATTCATTCATTCATTTATTCATTCATTCATCCATTCACTTAGAGCAAAACATTATAACCATCATATATTTCTACCATTATTAAAGGTGACCTATGATGAAAATCATCTTTTGTAAGCTGTTTGGTCAAAATTGTGTGAAGGTATAGTGTGTCAACAGTCATTTTAGAGTGATATAAACACAATAAGTCTCTTTTTTTATTTCCTGATGTTAAAATAGAATCCAAATCCCTCTTATTTTGAGGCCGACCGCAACGTGATGTACAAGTGTGGCTTCTCCACCCACCGAATTGATTGACAGCCCCGTATTAACATCTCTGTAGTGATGCGTATAATCATATCAATAAGACAGGACGTGCGCAAAGCAACTGGGATTAAAAGATCTGTTCAGCTCTCTGTGATCATCAATCATCATCAGATGTGATCAAGAATGAGTTTCACAAGTTTAAAACAGCGCATGTTTGTAATGAATTACAGAAATTTTGCCGTCTTTACTTTTTCACCACAGCCACATGCCAGTACAATTATAAAAGAAGACACTTCAATCACGGTTTCTGGACGTTAAATCGGGTTTGTTGTGTACATTAACATAACATGTTACATAACATAACATTTATTTTGTACATCTGCACAACTCTGGTTTGCACTCATTGCCATACGCCCTTAATGTTATTGTATTGTATTGTTCACATTTTTTTTTGTTTACGTATATTTTTTGATCACATTTTATGTATATTTTAGATCAAATTTTATGTATAATTGTATTTATTATCTTAAAAACTCTACTTTTTGTATTAATATTACATGTTAGGCACCTATAGGGTCTGAGAGTAACGTAACTTTGATTCTCTACATGTCCTGTAGATGTGGTTGAACAGACAATAAAGCTGACTTTGACTTGACTTTGAACATGTCCATACAGCAGTGGATATTAACGTGTATCCTGTCACATTTGCCACTCAAAAGCAGTGCAAAGTTAAACGTGCACGCTGTGTGTGTGAACTTTGTAACGACATTATGTGTCTCATGGTTGCAGAAAGGCTTGAATAAACTCCACAACAAATACATCAAATAATCATTGGGAAAGTTCTTACTGTAGTATTTCTCACAAACGTTACGTGACACTTGCTTCCTTCATGTCTGTCACTGTGCTGTTTATCTGACGCAGTCAAGGCGGGGATTGAGACACACTCTGACAGACACATGTGAACGGTGGGTGGGGAGAACTAGCATTAAAGGCACAGGCAACAAACAAAGCAGAGAATTTCAATATTATAATACGTATAATAAACTATCTGATGGATGTTTTGAGCTAAAACTTTACATATTTATTCTGGAGACACAAAAGACTTGTTATAAATCTTGAAAAAGGGGTAAAATATGTGCCCTTTAAAAGATGTCAGGCATAGAACCAGAATCAACACAAATAATATTTAATTAGGTTACACTTTATTTTAAAATGTCCTTATTACTGTGTAACTCTTACATGGATGCTTATTATATGGTTAGGATGATAATAAGGGTTAGGTCTAGGTTTAATTTCATGTAATTGTGCATTATTCTAATTACTATAGTAAGAACATGCAATGTGTAACAAGGACACGTTAAAATAAAAGGTTACCATTATTTGTGACTTTACATCTTTATACTTATGTCTTTATAGATAGCTTTTACCCACTCATCCTATTCAGTGTCAAATATAATAAAGCTTTTTATTATTTATTATACTATAAAAAAATATAATAAAGATTAAGTTTTAATAAATAATAATAATAATAATAATAATAATAATAATAATAATAATAATAATAATAATAATAATAATAATAATAATAACAACAATAATAATAATAATAACAATAATAATAATAATAATAATAATAATAATAATAATAATAATCATCATCATCATAATAATAATAATTTAATTAGGGTTGGGTCGATAGATTGCCGATGGCCGATAGAGATCACAATGCTGAGCTGGCAACGCGATCCCTCGTTGCAAATCCGCTCATGAAAAGTACACACTTAGGCCCCGTTTACATCAATGCGTCTAAGAATGAAAATGATCCACGTCTACACTAGCATTTCATTTAGCATTTCTGAAAAGATCTCCCTCTACACAGCTGAAAACGCAAACCACGTGTCCATACACACACACACACACCCACCTCAATCTTTCGCTTTCACGCTTGTGCTTAGTAATTTTAGCGAAAACCTCAAATACTGTTGGTTGGTCCCTGTTGGTTTTGCACCTTTTTCGCCAACCAAGTTTGTCGACACCATTACAATGACACAGATCACTCTGCCTATTCATGCCAGAGTCCTGCGGAAAAAGTGACTGACAGGTGGTAATCTGTGTGTAACTTATCTTTATTTATTTATGATTTGGTTATGGGTAAAACAAAGACCATGCGGGTCAGGTAGTTGAAACAGTAGGCTACAAGTAATTAATTTGTTATGAATTCTTAAATAATTAGTTCACCGCCACCTACGACGACGATGCCATCGACCATCGCAATGTTTCACATTAGACATCGTACGATGCCAAATTGGTTGACATCGCCCAACCCTAATTCTTATTATTATATTCATAAAAATGTTATATATTCTAAAAAATGATATTGTAATATATTATAATTTGATGAAATATTTCATTCTTTTATTATTATTATTAGATTTATTTTAGCCTTTTTTGCTTTAATTAGATAGGACAGTAATGAGACAGGTAGCAAAGTTGGAGAGAGAGAGAGGGGGGTAGGGGGTTGGGAAATGTCCTCGAGCCGGGATTCGAACTCGGGACGCCCTGAAGTGCTACTGCACCATGTGTCGGCACGCTAACCACTAGGCTATTGCGCAGACTATTTTATTTTATTTTATTTATATATATATATATATATATATATATATATATATATATATATATATATATATATATATATATATATATATATATATATATATATATATATATACATATACATACATACATACATACATACATACATACATACATACATACATACACACTTAAATGAAACAAGCACAGGTCTAACAGGTTTAATTTTTACATAAAGACGATGATAGATTATTCCATCTTTATCCAAATTATTATTTGATATATACATTAAATGAGGAATTTGCTGACTCAGCTTTAGCTTCTTTCCCTGGCACACTTTTAATGCTGATGTCATGTAAAATGTGAGTTTTACATTACAAAAAACAGTGCTACTTCTGATGCATTAAAAAGTATCAATAAATAACACCAAGCTGGCATATAACACCAATGTTTACATCATTTCAAAACCAGAAACAGCCACATTCTAAAGCAGAAGTGCCTCCTACATTTCTTGTTTGCTTTCTTGGAGCAACTGGCAAGCAGAAGAAGAGTACGGCTTCAGCACAAATATACTGTATAAACAGAGACGACTTTTTTTTTTAAAAAGCAGCTTTTTCTCCTTCTACTTCACGCTCAGACATTGCTAAATTTATCACACAAGCTGCTCTCTCCAGTCACAGCCTCAGGTGGTTCAGATAAGTGGACTCGGGTGTTTTGATTGTGCCGTAATGAAGTGATTCCAGCAACTGCATTTAACAAGGCTTTACCTGTTCGCCACAGCCAAAACCTGCCAGCCGTATTGATTTAACCTCGACAGGAATGCAGAACATTTCTCAAGCCAGAACATCACTTTAAAATATTTAGAATACGATACGCACTAGGGCTATAAGGGAAAACAGAATGTAAAAATGCCCGGAATGAGTGCAGAAAAACTGGATGCAACCTTGGCTTCCTTTTCCAAATGTGGCTCTGAAGCTCACCACAGGGGAAATGCTTGTGTTTTTCCAAAAAAAGGCCTTTGTTATGCTTTATTTCCCCTTAAAAATGTACATTTTTGATATGTAAACAATAAGTGATGAGCTGGGAGTCCAACTGTCTGGCTCTGAAAAGTATGTATGTGAATGCATTCTGTGATTACAGATTTAATTCGAGTTAGCCGGTGTAAACAAGTCTACAAGAATGTTTCAAACAAAACTAATACATCGAAAGAGAGAGAGAGAGAGAGAGAGAGCATGATGGCGAAAATAAAGGATAAAATTATGTCACGCTTCTGCCAATCACCCACAGGGTTTCTGCAGGTTTAACAATGTCAAATAGAAGACTTAAGAGCATTTTGAATGAGATTTCAGACTTATACAGGGCTAAACGCTAAGGGTTTTTTTCCTTATGGGCCAGCAGATAGCATTGACTAAACATTGACTAATTCATTTTTTAATTTAAATGACTCAGAAAAACTTGACCATATACTCGGAGAGAATGAATTGACGTATAGACTAGCTGCAAAATATGTATACACCCTACACACAATAAGAAATGCTTAATGTAAATTCATGTATCTTATTTAAATAATCTAGACTTTTTATTATTATAATTGTTATATTTATCAAATATATTATCTGTTTGTTTGTTGTTGTTGTTTTTTTGTCAAGACACGTGCTGGAGATTCACAGCTGATTACAGAGTCGCATACAATTTATCGTTCATCCCTGAAACGAACGCACGTGGAAATCTAAACATTAGCTTTAAATGACAAAATAGTCCTTTCTAAGCGGCACAGTAATCTGACCACAGCAATCACTCGCTATAGAGATGCACACACACATACACACCTGTAAGAATCAGATGTCGGCTCAGAGAGCAACGCAGCGGCTCTTTACATGCCGGATTTGATTCTATAGTATCCAGTTCACGTCTACAGTTACAAGTGTTTTGAAGCCACAAAAGAAACACTTTGTCATCTCACAGATTTTAAAGGTCTTTAGGCCACGTCCACAGCACTTAAGGATATTACTGTAGCATTGTGTGAACATCTTGAGCTTGAATTTGGAGGAAAAAAAGCAGCGAACAATAGAGAGGTTTCTGTGGAGATGTATAAATCTTGCATTTTGAAATATTAGTGTTTATTACTCATATTCTTGGCTTGCTCTGGATTAAAGCATCTGCTAAATGCATCACTGAAATGTACGTGGAACGCCAGAATAAAGAGTCTCTTGTTTATTTTCTTATTTATTTAATTGTATTACTGATAGTTAGCTGAACACACACATACCAAGCAGAATGTAATCAGCATGTGCAATTAGGACTAAATCATTCATGTGGGTAAATCAAGACCTTCTAAATTGGGTTTGCTTCAATCCCAGATTTTATAAGCGGTGACCGCAATCGTTTATCAAGCAGAAGTTACCAAATATGTATGTAAAATGCAACCCAAAAATCATTTATATTGTCTTTATGTGCATAATAATACGCAAAAGTAAAATGGCTAAATATAGAAGCTCCCAATCTAAAAATTTCATTAAAAAAAAACTTAAATTAATTACTGCCCCAACATAAACCAATTAATTTAACTTAATTGTTTTAAAATATTTAAGTGGATTGAACATAAAACAATTTATTTCTCCCCACCAAAAAAAAACATAAGAATTGTTGTTTTAACTCATTTTAAATAAGTTGTTTGAACAAGCAGCAAATCAAAATTTGAGTGTACTTGCAAGGAGACATTGAAGCGCACTAAAATTGTGTGATTTGAATAACACTGGTAAACCTATCTGCCTATCAAATATAAAAGTTATATAAAATGAAAGGTAAAAGCACAAGAACATTAAGCAATAACACAATTAAATAATTAAATTTGGAAATAAAATCAGGAACAGAAAATTAATAATCAAATGCAAACAAATTTAATTCAATTTTAACATCGATTAATCCTAGTTAAAGTTATATACAGTAATACTTTTTTTTTTACATTAAACACATTAGCTAGATGCACTGATCTAATATAATGATACACATGTTATTTATTAACTTCATATGCTCACTTAAGGCTTATGTTCACTTCAGACCTTTACACTCACTGGCCATTTTATTAGGTACACCTTATTAGTACCGGGTTAGACCCACTTTTGACGTCAGAACTGCCTTAATCCTTTGTGGCATAGATTAAACAAGGTACTGGAAATATTCCTCAGAGATTTTGCTCCATATTAACATGATAGCATCACATAGTTACTGCAGATTTGTCAGCTGCACATCCATGATGCGAATCTCCCGTTCCACCACATCCCAAAGGTGATCTATTGGATTGAGTTCTGGTGACTGTGGAGGCCATTTGAGTACAGTGAATTCATTGTCATGTTCAAGAAACCAGTCTGAGATGATTCGGTAGGTTGTAGCATTGACACGACGCTCAATTGGTACTAATGGGCCTAAAGTGTGCCAAGAAAATATCATATCATGAAAATACCCTACCATCTGAATGTCACAGCAGAAATCGAGGCTCATCAGACCAGGCAACATTTTTCCAATCTTCTATTGTCCAATTTTGGTGAGCCTTTGCCAATTGTAGCCTCAGTTTCCTGTTCTTAGCTGACAGGAGTGGCACCCGGTGTTGTATTCTGCTGGTGTAGCCCATCCGCCTCAAGGTTGGACAAGTTGTGCATTTAGAGATGCTCTTCTGCAGACCTCGGTTGTATCAAGTGGTTATTTGGGTTACTGTTGCCTTTCTATCAGCTAGAACCAGTCTGGCCATTCTCATCTGACCTTTGGCATCAACAAGGCATTTGCGCCCACAGAACTGCCGCTCACTGGATATTTTCTTTTTTTCTGACCATTCTCTCCAAACCCTAGAGATGGTTGTGCATGAAAATCCCAGTAGATCAGCAGTTTCTGAAATACTTAGACCAGCCCGTCTGGCTCCAACAACCATGCCACGTTCAAAATCCCTTAAATCACCTTTCTTCCCCATTCTGAGGCTTGATTTGAACTGCAGCAGATCGTCTTGACCATGTCTTCATGCCTAAATCCACTGAGTTGCTGCTATGTGATGTGATGCCATGCCGTGCCATGTGGCTGATTTGAAATTTGTATTAAGCAGGTGGGCTGTTGTACCTAATAAAGTGGCCAGTGAGTGTACCCAGCATTATTTTGGATGCGTTTGTCCTATCAAAAGTATAAGGAAACAAAAAAACAGGTTCACACATGGCTCTCAAATCGCTTGAATGTTCAAATGGGCAATGCTTATAAGGGTCAAAAGACAAACTTCATTACCATTCAATGACTGTTCTGAGTGTCTTAACTAAAGGTTAGTTGCATTTGATTACATGTATTCTGCGTCATTTGGCTCCATATGGGAGTCACTAAGTTAACTGTTGGCTTTGCATGGCAATTTAACCTCCCTGACAGCAGCATTCTGCCAAGATGAAATCAATTAGTGATTATTAGTGTGCCACAAATGGGCTGAGAACGCTTTATGGTTGAGACTCCAAGTGTTGAGGCGCATTAAAGAAAAACAGATTTCAATGAAACACCAAGTGATGACCACAACTGTTCATCATAAAATGTGAAAAGTTCTCAAAATTAAACACTGTGGTTAATGATATTAACAATGACTTCATGTGCTTATAAACATGCAAACTCATTAACATAATATGGGAACTGAGAATTTTGTAAATCCATTTATAAAACATTAATGTAAAGCAAGCGCTAATATTAGTTAAGCCATAATAACAATTATATTGCTTTAAAAATATTTAGAGCAATATCAAGTCAACAATTCAACATCTCATTTATATGGTTTGATGCATTTGATTATTTGCAACTGTGTTTATCTGTTTAATTGAGTATCTCTGAGTAGCTCCTTTAGTGACAGATTGTTGCATCCACAGAGTGTTAAGGCGACATACAGAATGTCTTTACGCCCTGCTTCTATAAGACTTTATAATCAGAGCTGCTCTACGGGAACCAAGCAGTAATAACTGCAATGGTAGTGTACTCTCTCTCTATGTGTAAGTGAATGCAAGTTATTGTTTGAAATTTTTTGTATAATGTTTTTTTTGTATTTATTTGTCTTATGCACAGTATGTGTATATACCAGCCTGATCTCACGAGAAAACGTAAGTATTTTACGTTTTGACAGTTTAGTGGCTAATTCGTACGAATTTGTACGAGTTCAGTCGTACGAAATTGTACGATTTTAAAAAGGAGGCGTGGCACCTAACCCCACCCCTAAACCCAACCGTCATTGGAGGATGAGCAAATCGTACTATATTGTACGAATTAGATCGTACGAATTCGTACGAATTAGCCACTAAATCAAAAAGTTACGAATTGCCGTGAGATTGTGTTGGTATGTACATATGTACGTCTACGTGTATGTATGTATAGTTGAAGCCAGAATTATTAGCCCCCCTTGATTATTAGCCTCCCTGTTTATTTTTTTCCCCAATTTCTGTTTAACGGAGATATTTCTTCAACACATTTTTAATATAATAGTTTTAATGACTCCTTTCTATTAAATGATTTATTTTATCTTTGCCATGATTTTTTTTAGTTTTGAGGTTACCATCTTGCAGTAAAGTAGCACTCACGTTTTGGGTCTGGGAATTTTTAAAACTATTTTTAAAGCACTTTTTAATGTAAATTTTTTTACATTATTTTTTTTTATGTACATTTTTTAATGTAAATTTAATGTAAATTTAAAAAGTGGCTTCAATTTGCTTGACATAAAATGGAATAACACATTTCAAGTCAGTGGAAATGTGTGTCTTAACTAAATAAATGAAGTAACGGCAAATGTCTTAACTTGTAACTAATAGGATTTACTTATATTGTTAAAAGCAACGTTCTTTCTGCTAAAACAAGCACTTGATTAATTTAAATAAATATAGACTCAAAATTAAAGATAATCAATTAACTTTTACATAACGTAACTTAACACCCCTAAATAAATTAAGTAAATTTTCTATGATACAGACAAGTCAATTGCACTTGATATGAGACTCATTCCAATTGTCACGAGGGTTTTATTAAGTAAATCTTAGTTATTTTGTTTCACTGTGGATGCAACAGTGTTTAATCCCAACGAACGCCTCTGTTGTACTTCACATCTAGTTGTGACAGCGAACGCATGACCCAAATGAACTCAATTAGTGATTATCAGCGTGCCACAACTGAGCCAAGCACCATTTCTGGCGACGCACGAGGCAGGTTAAAGCTTGCAGGAGAAAAACAGTCATTAAGAATTAACCCCCACAACTGCGCGTGCCGTCAACAACACTGTGTTTTTCTGATTGGAATGGCTGTTGACTCATCCTCTGACGGCATTCGGCAGGCTGCTATAGTTACTGAACTAGACATCACGGCTCCGGTTTCATTGTCTCGTGTGTTCACAAAACTACTTGTAAAGGTGTTTCAGTATATCACTGAATCCTTTGGGGAAATAACAGCCACTCAGTGGAGTACAAAGAGCCGGGGCTTATGTAAAATTAATCAGAAAGACTCCCTCGCCGAGGTTGACACTGTCTATTAAAACGTTCCTCCTCACTGTTAAATATGCATTAGACGTCCAAGAAGTTGTTTTCCACTGAAAAAAATTGGTGTAATGCTGGAGTACACTCGGAGAGGTTTGAAAGCAAGGATTCAAGCTGTCATTTTGCTGACAAAGACAACAAGAGATGTCTCGCTAAATATTAACAAGGCGTCTTATTAATAAACATGATTTCTCCCGGAGAGTAAACGCAGATGCAATTAATGCGAGAGGAAACCAAAATAGACGTATAAATGCACGAACGGTAATTTGAAGACGCTTAAATATTGATGCGAACAGTAGGCGTCGACTGAAGAGTTTCTACTTTTGTATCAAAAGGAGTTTTGTCCTAGTTCGCATCGTAAATCAATTCAAAAGTTTTCCTATAGCTTTAAAATAGGCAGATCCTCGATGTATGCTTTTAATAAGAGGCTCCAAAACATTCTTTTTGGGTTCACGTCAAGTCATCGATCATTAGCAGTCCTGCATTCGTAACAAAAAAATCAAAAACTCAACTGAGAGCATCTAAAGCACCTACTTATTCTGTTTGGACTTCAAGAACGTGAGATTCATACGCACAGGAATCTCTCTATTGTTTTCTGAGGCTTTTCCCAGAAGTATTGCGAGATGCGATGGGCGAGACTGCAGTCGGCTTACTGGCAGTTGTGTAGGGAGTTCATTATGAAGTAAATAAAGGCTTCCAGAGCATATTGTGCTTTAATTTACTGCCGTCAGCCGCTACGAGAGACAATAAGAATGTTCAAAATATGCAGCATCAGACCTCCAAGTCAAATGCAATCAGGGTTGTTTGTTGATTATTAGTAAACGTCAAAACTTCAGAACAAAACTTCGGTGGCTCGGTTCCAAGATTGTAGTAAGAGGACTAGGCAGGCAGCATTTTAGTATATCCCAAGTGGGCAGAAGATTTTCTTTTAACACGTTTGAAAGGCGACACTGTATTTGTCCAGCATTTTGACCAAATGTTGAACCCCAAAAAATGAAGGACTGCTAATCAAGTATTTTTATATATACAGTTGAAGTCAGAATTATTAGCCATTCCTGAATTATTAGCCCCCCCTGTACATTTTTCCCCCAATTTCTGTTTAACAGAACAAAGTTGTTGATTTTTTCAACACATTTCTAAACATAATAGTTTAATAACTCATTTCTAATAACTGATTTATTTTATCTTTGTCATGATGACAGTAAATAATATTTGACTAGATATTTTTCAAGACACTTCTATACAGCTTAAAGTGACATTTAAAGGCTAGGTTGATTAGCTAAGTTAGGGCTATTCTAACTTTGTTCTGCAGTCAATCGAAAAACAATTTTGCTAGGGCTCGAAACGAAGCTTTTTTTCTTCAAAAATCTTTCTTTTTCAACTTCAAAAATGTAGGCACCAGACAAAGTTTAGTCGCACCCACCAAAAATTATGAGCACAGTTATTAGACGTTTTATATTAACCGATTTAATCGCATTTGAAGTCAACTCTAATCAAAACTAACAAATAAACAAAAATCTGCATGCGCCCACCGACCCTGCACGCACTGCTTAACATGAATGAGATGAACTGAGTTAACGATAATAACTGTACGGTTCTTACGGCTGGTGTCTGATAATGCACAGATGATATTGACATATAACTTATTATTAGCATACGTCATCTTAATAGCATTAACGGTCTTTTCATGAGCTGCAATATTAGTTTCATCTCAGTGAATGCATGCCCTTTAGCGATGGTGAACGCGGTGCCAGACGCACGACTGACAGCATCGTGACGATTAAGTGAAGAATTAAATAGAACATCTCAAGCTTAAAATGTGTAGATGTGGCAAACACTGTTACCTGAAGACTCTGTCCCACCGGCTTTACGGTGAATGCTTTAGTTATTTTCATAGCGGACTTTAACTACTGGAAGTCTTTTATCCACTCTTGGAAAAGTGTAAATGCTGGATTGACGTTCATTACATGATCACTAATCAGATGTGTCATTATTTGTAACTAGGTGGTTTCTAAAACTAAATCTGTCAGTGTTGTTTTCATTCTCTCGTATCCAGACCTTTACATTCTGGGCTGTATCTCCCTGTCATCAGAACTGAGTGATTGACAGCTGATATTACCCAATCCATTCACGTTCTGTTGTAGCGCAGTGGGCTAATAAGAAGAGCTTGAAGGCGGGACAAGCGTTGCAGGCTTTGTTTACTGCAGCGAGTTGACATTATAACTGTAATAAACTATTCCTGAGCGCTGCATTTGGTGGTTTTAGGTGCAAAGATGCTTAATGAATCTGCGCATGCGGTAAACATTTAGATGTGAAAACCGGTCGCACGGCAACAATTTTATGCACTCGCACAAATGCTTCCAAATATATTTTAAGGTTGCATGGATAAAATTTTGGGCGCATATGTGACCAAAACTGTCGCAATTTCGAGTCCTGATTGCTCAAGGGGGCTAATAATTTTGACCTTAAAATGGTTTTAAAGAAAATTAAAAACTGCTTTTATTCTAGCCGAAATAAAACAAATAAGACTTTCTCCAGAAGAAAAAATATTATCAGACATACTGTGAAAATTTCCTTGCATCATTTTGGGAAATATTTGAAAAAGAAAAAAAAACTATATTTTAACTCAGCAAATCTGCATTTATTTGATCAGAAATACCATATAAGCAGGAAAACTGTGAAACAATAATCAAATTAATAACCAATAACTGTTTTCTATTTGAATTGATCAAAAGCTGTACTTTCCGCATCATTACTTCAGTCTTTATTATCACAAGGTCCTTCAGAAAACACTTTAACATCATAATCTGCTGCTCAAGAAATATTTCAGATTACTGCCAGTGTTTAAAACAGCTCCTTCATGTATATGAGTTCGCACAAATTCTTCCAAATATATTTTAAGGTTGCATAAATAAAATTTTTGGGCGTATATGTGAACAAAACTGTCGCAATTTCAAGTCCTGATTGCTCAAGGGGGCTAATAATATTGACCTTAAAATGGTTTTAAACAAAATTAAAAACTGCTTTTATTCTAGCCGAAATAAAACAAATAAGATTTTCTCCAGAAGAAAAAATATTATAGCAAATACTGTGAAAAATTCCTTGCATCATTTTGGGAAATATTTGAAAAAGAAAAAAAACTATATTTTAACTCAGCAAATCTGCATTTATTTGATCAGAAATACCATATAAACAGGAAAACTGTGAAACAATAATCAAATTGCCAATAACTGTTTTCTATTTGAATTGATCAAAAGCTGTACTTTCCGCATCATTACTTCAATCTTTATTATCACAAGGTCCTTCGGAAAACACTTTAATATCATATCATCTGCTGCTCAAAAAATATTTCAGATTACTGCCAGTGTTTAAAAAAACTCCTTCATGTATATGAGTTCGCACAAATGCTTCCAAATATATTTTACGGTTGCATGGATAAAATTTTTGGGCGTATATGTGAACAAAACTGTCGCAATTTCGAGTCCTGATTGCTCAAGGGGGCTAATAATATTGACCTTAAAATGGTTTTAAACAAAATTAAAAACTGCTTTTATTCTAGCCGAAATAAAACAAATAAGACTTTCTCCAGATGAAAAAATATTATAGCAAATACTGTGAAAAATTCCTTGCATCCTTTTGGGAAATATTTGAAAAAGAAAAAAAAAGTATATTTTAACTCAGCAAATCTGTATTTATTTGATCAGAAATACCATATAAACAGGAAAACTGTGAAACAATAATCTAATTAATAACTGTTATTAATAATCAAATTAATAACCAATAACTGTTTTCTATTTGAATTGATCAAAAGCTGTACTTTCCGCATCATTACTTCAGTCTTTATTATCACAAGGTCCTTCAGAAAACACGTTAATATCATAATCTGCTGCTCAAGAAATATTTCAGATTACTGCCAGTGTTTAAAACAGCTCCTTCATGTATATGAGTAAACAATGGTAAAGTCCATTTTTATCAGATTCTTAAGCAAAGCAACATTTTTGGGAAATCATTTGTAACATAAAAAGTGTGTTATCACTCATTTTTTAATCATAAAATCTAATCTTAGTGACTCTAAGCGTAATGAAAGACATGGTTTAATCTGAATTCATTTAATAGCAGAAAGGTGAACTGTACAATCAAATTTGACCAAATATTTGAATGTATCATGTCTTTAACATGTTTTAAGTGTCAAAAACTTGAAGGGATTTTCATTCATATTCCTTGGGCTTAGTCCTTATTTATCAGGTAAAGAAGCGTAATGACCCGCCAACTATACTGGCATATGTTTATGCGCAGATTCCCTTCCAGCTGCAACCTGGGAAACCCCCATACACTCTCGCATTCACACACACTCGTACACTACGACCAATTTAGTTTATTCAATTCACCTATAGCGCATGTGTTTGGACTGTGGGGGAAACCGGAGCACTCGGAGGAAACTCACAACACGGGAAGAACATGTAAACTCCACACAGAAATGCCAACTGGCCCAGCCAGGACTTGAACCAGCGACCTTCTTGCTGTGAGGGGAAAGTGCTAAATACAGAACCCACCATGCTGCCCCCTTAAAGTTCACCTAAAAAATGTACTCACTGTTCACTCATCCGCAAGTGGTTATAAATGTTTATGAGTTTTTATCTTAAATATATTGAGAAAGGCTGAAAAGCTGTCACCATTGACTTCCATAGTAGGAAATCAAATACTATGTCAATGGTTACAGGTTTTCAGCATTCTTCAAATTATCTTCTTTTGTGTTCAGCTAAAGAAAGGAACTCAAATATGTTTGTGACAAGTATAGGAAGATTAAATGATGACAGAATGTTCATTTTAAGGTTTACTATCCCTTTAAAAACTAAATACCAAAGTTGGTGACTATGTAGAATGTTCTAAAAGGACGACTTAAAATATTTTTAAAAATAATAATAAGTAGACTATTTAGCAAAGACTGCTCACTTTAGGTGAATTTAAATAGTGTGTTTCGATTACAACTGTTTTAAGTGTCAAGTCAGAATAAAAATGCTTAATGTAAACACCTCATTTAAAATAAAAATGCAAAATAAACACTGTTAAATATTGTCTCATTTGTTCAGTGAAACAGATAAGCTTGATTGAATTGAAGGCCAAAACTGTAATTATGTATGAAGTGTCCATATAAATCTGGCTTATGTTGCAGAAAACATAGTAGAGTAAGTAACTGTATTTCTAATTGACGAAATGCACATGCGAATGGTAAAAGTTAAAGGGATAGTTCACTCAAAACTGTCAATTCTGTGATCATTTACTCACCCTGTACTTGTGTTAAACCATTATGAGTTTCTAGATTCTGTTGAACACAAAAGAAGGGATGCTGAAGAATCTAAAAACCTGTAACCACTGACTTCTATAGTATTTGTTATTCCTACTATAGTTAATGGTTACAGGTTTCCAGCATTCTTCAAAATATCTTCCCTTGTGTTTAACAGAATACAAAACTTCATAAAGCTTTGGAATCACTTGAGGGAGAGTAAATACTGTGTATATATTCATTTTTGGGGTGAACTATCCCTTTAAAAGCATCTTTCAGAGATCAAGTTTCTGTATTCTGCTGAACGCAATAGAAGATATGCTGAAGAATTTGGAAAACTGTAACTATTAACTTACATAGCGTTTATTATTCCTACTATGGAAGTGAATGTGTTTTGTTTAGCATTCTTCAAAATATCTTTTTTTGTGTTCAACAGAATACAAAAGTCATGATGGTTTAAAATCACTTGAGGGAGAGTAAATAGTGAATATATTTTAATTTATGGGGTGAAGTATCCCTTTAAAAGCATCTTTCAGAGAGCAAGCTGAATTCTGTTGAACACAAAAGAAGATATGATGAAAAATCTGAAAACCTGTAAACATCGACTTCCATAGTCTTTGTTTTTGACTATAAAAGTAAATGGTTACAGGTTTTCAGCATCTTCAAAATATCTTCTTTTGCATTTAATAGATTAAAAAAAAAATCATAATACTATGAATTCACTCGAGACAGTAAATAGTGAGTATATAATAATTTTTTGGAGCGAACTATCCCTTTAAAAGCATCTTTCAGAGAGCAATTCTGCTGAACAACAATAAGATATGCTGAAGAATCTGAAAACCTGTAACCATTGACTGCCATACTTTTTGTTTTTGACTATAAAAGTCAATAGTTTTTCAGCATTCTTCAAAATATCTTTTTTTTGTGTGTTCATCAGAATACAAAAGCTCATAATGCTTTGAAATCACCTGAGGGACAGTAAATAGTGAGTATATATTCATTTTTGGAGCGAACTATCCCTTTAAAAGCATCTTTCAGAGAGCAATTCTGCTGAACAGCAACAAAAAAACATATGCTAAAGAATCTGGAGACCTGTAACCATTGACTTCCTTAGTATTTGTTTTTGACTGAAAGTCAATGGTTACAGGTTTTCAGCATTCTTCAAAATATCTTTTTTTGCATTCAACAGAATAAAGAAACTCACAATGGTTTAAAATCACTTGAGAGACTGTAAACAGGGAGTATATATTCATTTTTTAGTGAACTATCCCTTCAAAAGCATCTTTCAGAGAGCAAGCCTCTGTAGAGAAAGACAAGAGTTGAACTGCAAAAAAAGATATGCTGAAAAATCTGAAAACCCGTAACCATTGACTTCCACAGTATTTGACTATGAAAGTCAATGGTATCTGAAGTTTTCACTAAAATTACTAAGTACAAGTGTGAAAGCGAAAGATTGAAGCAGTGTGCTGATGCTGTGACATGTTACCTGATAGATTCAGAAGACCGAAGAGTCGTTAGATAGAGAGAAGATTAATTAAATATCAGGTTTAACAACTATAGTGAGACGTGATCCAGCGGTCCAACTGGCAGACGAGCGCATGACAGTGTGTGTGTGTGGTCACGTGATGTGCATTTTCAGCAGACGGAGGGCTGTTCAGAAATGCTAGGTAAAACACAGCGTGGATGTGGATCATTTTCGTTCTAAAATGCCATTTTACAACTAGAACCTAACAGTGTAAACGGGGCCTCAGTGTGTATTTTTCGTGAGCAGGTTTGCGACGGGGGCAGGGTGGAGGAGCGAGTATGCAGGTTCAGCATCGTGTTTACTATCGGCCATCGGTGATGGACGATGGCATCATCTATCAGCCCAACCCTAGTGTGAACTATCCCTTTAAAAGTGTCTTTCAGAGAACAATTTTGCTGAAAAAAAAAACAAAAAACAGACAAAAAAATTACTATGAAAGTCAATGGTTACAGGTTTTCAGCATTCTTCAAAATATCTTCTTTTTTGTTCAACAGAATAAAGAAACTCATAATGCTTTAGAATCACTTGAGGGACAGTAAATATAGTGAGTACATATACTTTTTGCGTGAACTATCCCTTTAAAGCGTATTTCAGCGAGCAATTATGCTGAACAACAACAAAAAGATATGCTGAAGAATCTGAAAACCTGTAACCATTGACCTCCACAGAATTTGCTTTTGAATATGAAAGTCAATAGTTACAGGTTTTCGGCATTCTTCAAAACATCTTCTTGTTCGTTCAACAGAATAAAGAAACTCAATCCTTTGGAATCACTTGAGGGACACTTTTTTTGTGGGAACTATCCCTTTAAAAGTGTCTTTCAGAGAGCGAGCCTCTGTGCAGAAACATTAGAGTTAAACTGCGGTAAACAAATACTCGATAGTGATGAGAGGTTCTTTTCAGTCCCCAAATTACAGTCTGGTTAACCAGAGAGTCTGTGTGCCAGCTCATTACTGCTGTTTGCTTCCAACGCGACTCGTCTCCGTCCAAGTTTACGAAAACATTCGAGGGGCCTTGAAAGCAAAGAGACTTTTATGCAGACTGTAGCCCCGGAGACAGAAGGCCGAATTAGACAGATGCCCTACAGGTTGCTAGTCAACGGGGGTCTTGGTTTCACTCAGGTCCTGTAGCGGATCGCTGTAAATGCGGTTTAGATGGTTGAAAGCGATGCCACGTGAGGACAGCGGGTCGCTTCCCGACAGCTCTGAATCTCAATGGCGTATTTAATTACAGTAAGTGGCTGACGCTCACCTAATTGTTGGGAGTAAATTAAAGTGCTACATTCAGTCGGTCTCATTACGCTCCCGCAAAGAGACACACAAATGGCTTTTCCATCAGCGACGCTGTTTTCTGAATGTAAAATATGATTGTGTTTTTCTCCCCGAGATATTCTATGTCCCTCTGGATGAAGATTTATTTCACAATAGCGATTACGCATGGGACAGAGCACTGTGGGAAAACTAAATCAACAACTCCAAGAATATATGGAGAGAACGTCTGATTGTACTGTGGTGCATCCGGTAATACTCTGGTATTTTGGAGTACATCAGAGTATAACGGAGTAGTGCAAGATACTTTAATAATGTTGTACTTTTGTGTGTGCGTGTGTGTGTGCGCGCATCTGTGTCTATGTATGTGTGTGCGTCCGTTTGTGTGTGTGCATCTGTGTCTACGTGTGTGCATCTCTGTTTGTGTGTGCGCATCTGTTTGTGTGTGTGCGTCTGTGTCTGTGTGTGCTTCTGTGTGTGCATCTGTGTCTGTGCATCTGTTTGTGCGTGTGCTTCTGTGTGCATGCGTCTATGTGCATCTGTGTCTGTGTGTTCACGTCTGTGTCTATGTCTATGTGTTTGCGTCTGTTTGTGTCCATATATGGGTGTGTCTGTGTGCAACTGTGTCTGTGTGTGCCTGTGTTTGTGTCCATATATGTGTGTGTGTGTGTGTGTGCGTATGTAAGCGCGTGTGTATGCATATATCTGTGTGTGCATCTGTGTTTGTGCACGTATGTGTGTGTGTGTGTGTGTGTGTGTGTGTATCTGTGTCTATGTGTGTGTGTGCCAGTGTTTGTGTCCATATATGTGTGTGTGTCTGTGTGTGCGTATGTAAGTGCGTGTGTGCATCTGTGTCTATGTGTACGCGTGTGTATGCGTATATCCGTGTGTGCATCTGTGTTTGTGCACGGATATCTGTATGTTTCTGTGTCTGTGTGTGTACGTCTGTGTGTGTTTGTCTGTGTGTATGTGTGCTCATCTATATGTATCTCATCTGTGTCTGTGTGCATATGTGTGTGTGTCTATGTCTCCGTCTGTGTGCACGTATCTGTTTGTGTGTGTGTCTCTGTGTGTGCATTTGTGTGCCTGTGTGTGTGTGTGTAAATATATGCATGTATGTTAGTTGGTAACAAGATTTAAAGGTCATTAAAAAGGTCATAATTTTTATAGGAAAATGTCAATTATTAAAAGTTTTTCTACTCACAAAGATTTGATGCATTTCCTATTAACGCACAGCATATGAAAGATTACATATAAAATAGAGAAAATATTGGAAATGTGAATTATTCACTGCATAATGCTTCAGAAACTACTTTAACCACTGCCCGCTCTACCAAACGGTTGACCATGTTTTGGCCATACTTTTACCATAAACCGACGTATCAACCAATTGGTAGAGGTTGATATTTTAGAAATTATGGGATGTGTTAAAAAAATGCACTGAGTGTGTTAACTAGCGACATTAGGACTTAAGAAATGCAATGCAAACGTTTTTTTCTTGGTGGGGTAGCGAAAGGGTTAAATATCTGCAAACAAATTATGGTATTTTCATGCTCTAGAAGAGTCAAAAACTTACATACAGCACCTTTAAATAAATTGGTCTTACACTTCATACTTTCAGATTGTTCATAGTATATGTATTAATTCCGGTACTTTTACCATAAACTGCCATATCAACCATTTGGTAGAAATTATGGGATGTGTTGAAAAAAAAATGCACTGAGTGTGTTAACTAGACATTAGGACTGTAGAAATGCAATGCTAAAGGTTTTTTTCTTGGTGGAGTGGTTAAAGGGTTAACCCTTAAACTGCCCGCTCTACCAAACGGTTGACCATGTTTTGATTGTTTTAAATAAGGAGCGTTAAATTCATTAATAGAATGACTGTATTAAAAAAAAGGCTTACACACAGCAGCGTTTGTTTACCAAAAATACATAAAAATTCCAACAAACAATCCTGTTGCACTACTACACTTGACTGGTTTTATTGCAAGAAAAAAAAAACAAGAAAGCCTGTTAAATGAGAATCTGAAATATTTTATGGCATACTTCAAAAAATAAAGGTTATTTAGTGTTCAAATTTTGAATATTTTTTTTAACTAAATTGGCCTTACACTTCATATTTTCAGATTGTTTATAGTATATGTATTAATTCCGGTACTTTTACCATAAACTGACATTTCAATCATTTGGTAGAGGTTGATATTTTAGAAGTTATGGGATGTGTTGAAAAAAAATGCGCTGAGTGTGTTAACAATAAAAAAATAAAAGAAAATGATAAGTTGACTTAATTGTGGCCCAACACAAATCTATTGTGTGAAACCCAGCATTTTTTTTGTGTACTCACTCTTAAAGAAATGATATTTGTTGTTTGTTTAACCCTTAAACTGCCCGATCTGCCAAACGGTTGACCATGTTTTGACCATGTGTTTTAAATAAGGACTGTTAAAGTCATTTAAAGAATGACTGATTTAAATAACGGTTTACACACACACAATCGTTGGTTTACAAAAAATAATAAAAAAATAAATAAATAAATAAAAAATAAATCAAACAATCCTGTTATACTACTACACTTCATTTTGGTTTTATTGCAAAAATAAATAAATGAATAAATAAATAAAAACAAGAAAACATGTTAAATGAGAATCTGAAATATTTTATGTCATACTTCAAAATATAAAGATAATTTAGTGTTCAAAAATGTTTTATTTTCAATATTTTTTACAACCTTATTGGCCTTACACTTCATATTTTCAGACTGTTTATAGTATATGTATTAATTCCGGTACTTTTACCATAAACCGTCGTATCAACCATTTGGTAGAGGTTGATATTTTAGAAATTATGGGATGTGT
Organism: Danio aesculapii; assembly: GCF_903798145.1. NCBI lineage: Eukaryota > Metazoa > Chordata > Actinopteri > Cypriniformes > Danionidae > Danio > Danio aesculapii. Next base: position 47,802,798 of record NC_079451.1, on the reverse strand, counting down.
TGAAAAAAAATGCACTGAGTGTGTTAACTAGCGACATTAGGACTTAAGAAATGCAATGCAAATGTTTTTTTCTTTGTGGAGTAGTGAAAGGGTTTAACTACTTATTTAAATTGAGCTGAAACAACACAATTCTTGAGGTTTTTGGGGGTTAAATTTCATTGTTTTATATTCAATCCACTTAAATTTGTAAACAATAAAAAAAAAATTGATAAGTTGACTTTATTGTGGCCCAACACAAATTGATTGTGTGAAACCCAGCATTTTTTTTTGTGTACTCACTCTCAAAGAAATGATATTTGTTGTTTGTGTAACCCTTAAACTGCCCGATCTGCCAAACAGTTGACCATGTTTTGACTGTTTTAAATAAGGACTGTTAAAGTCATTTAAAGAATGACTGATTTAAATAACGGTTTACACACACACACACACACACACACACACACACACACACACACACACACACACACACACACACACACACACTATCGTTGGTTTACAAAAAATAAAAAATAATAAAAAATAAATAAATCAAACAAACAATCCTGTTATACTACTACACTTCATTTTGGTTTTATTGCAAAAAATAAATAAATAAATAAATAAATAAAAACAAGAAAACATGTTAAATGAGAATCTTTAATATTTTATGTCATACTTCAAAAAATAAAGATAATTTAGTGTTCAAAAATGTTTTATTTTGAATATTATACTTTCAGATTGTTTATAGTATATGTATTAATTCCGGTACTTTTACCATAAACTGACGTATCAACCATTTGGTAGAGGTTGATATTTTAGAAATTATGGGATGTGTTGAAAAAAAATGCACTGAGTGTGTTAACTAGCGACATTAGGACTGTTTTTTTTTTATTTGTGGAGTAATGAAAGGGTTAAACTACTTATTTAAACTGAGCTAAAACAACACAATTCTTGAGGTTTTTGGGGGTCAACTTCATAGTTTTATATTTAATCCACTTAAATTTGTAAAAAAAAAAAAAATTTAAAAAGATAAGACAAATCGATTGGGTGAAACCCAGCATTTTTTTTTTGTGTACTCACTCTCAAAGAAATGATATTTGTTGTTTGTGTAACCCCTAAACTGCCCGCTCTACCAAACGGTTGACCATGTTTTGACTGTTTTAAATAAGGACTGTTAAAGTCATTTAAAGAATGACTGATTTAAATAACGGTTTACACACACACACACACACACACTATCGTTGGTTTACAAAAAAATAAAAAATAAAAAATAAATAATAATCAAAAATTAATAAATCTAACAAACAATACTGTTGCACTACTACACTTCATTTTGGTTTTATTGCCAAAAAAATAAAATAAAATAAAATAAATAAATAAATAAAAACAAGAAAACATGTTAAATGAGAATCTGAAATATTTTATGTCATACTTCAAAAAATAAAGATAATTTAGTGTTCAAAAATGTTTTATTTTCAATATTTTTTACAACCTTATTGGCCTTACACTTCATACTTTCAGATTGTTTATAGTATATGTATTAATTCCGGTACTTTTACCATAAACCGACGTATCAACCATTTGGTAGAGGTTGATATTTTAGAAATTATGGGATGTGTTAACTAGCGACATTAAGCGTTAATATGCGTAAAAAGGGTTAATATGCAGATCTGCTGCTTAGGAGACATATCTGATTGTTATTATTAATACAAAAAATATGAAAATGTATGTGAAAGTCATGATATTTTTTTTCTCATTACATGAATACATGAAATTGTTCAAAAGAACAGCTTTTATTAGTGAAAATGTATCTTCCGTAACAAATATATCAGCATTCCCTTTCTTCAATTGAACACACCTTTGCTAAATATAATAAGTTTTAGTGTAAATGCTGGTTATTTGGCTTCTGTAAACAGTTATGAGTTCCAGAAGACAATATAAGCATTGAGTAAACAAGCCAAACACGCCAGAAATAACAACTGCAGCGCACACACTGAACGCATGTCAGCTTTTACAACAGCAGAAAAACAATGACATAGTGTGTTCTACTAAATGAACTGACATTACAAACAGCTCATAACCGTTAATTACAGAGTAGTACGGCAAAAGCACACACAATACTGTATGTCACATTTAATTGAACATTATGTCTCTTTGTATAAACTCAGTTATGCATATACAGTTGATGACGAAGTATTAATGTATTAAAGTATTGTTTTATAAATAAAAACAAAATGAATTAATAAATGTAAATATTTCCCAAGTGATGTTTAACAGAGTAAGGCCATTTCCAGAGTATTTACTATTTCATTGTTCTATTGGAGAAAGTCTTATTTCTTTTAGTTTGGCTGAACAAAATTAGCAATAAAAAAACATTATTAATTCACGGTGGTTAGCACTGTTTCCTCACAACAAGAAGGTCGCTGGTTCGAGAAAAAGCAGTTGGCATTTCTATGTGGAGTTTGTATGTTCTGTCTGTGTTGGCGTGGGTTTTCTCCGGGTGCTCCGGTTTCCCCCACAGTCCAAACACATGTGCTGTGGGTGAATTGGATAAACTAAAATTGAGACTTTAAGACCTTTTTAAGACCACTATGAATGAAATTTCAGACTTATACGGGGCTAAACCCTAAGTATTTTTACTTGTTCCATTAAAAAAATTCTAATAACTTGAATAATAATTAAATAATATGTCAAAAATAAGCAAATCACACATATACTTTTTTTTTTTTCAATAATTTTCATTGAGATCAGTGTCCTTATCAAATACAGTATAGTCTATAAATACATGGAGAACTGAAACCGTATAGTAAATAGAGTTTTGTCAAAAGTTTTATTGAGATGTGTTGTTACTGTATGGCTGTGGGCCTAATTGGGTAGCCTTACATGGACATTGCAAAATTAGGGCCCGTTTAAAATTATTTAAGAACTACAAGTCAATATTGCAGTGAATTTAAGACTTTTTAAGCCCTAAACTTTTGTTTTTGAATTTTAAGACATTTTAAGACATTTTAAGACCGGCAGACACCCTGCTGTAGGGTTTGAGTGTGTGTGTGACAGTGTATGGGTGTTTCCCGTACTGAATCGCGTACGCATCTGCTGCGTAAAAACATATGCCGAAATAGTTGGTGGTTCATTCCGCTGTGGCGACCCCTGAAATATAGCCGACGAAAATAAATTATCTGCCCCTTTATAAAATGTTGATTTTTATTTATTTATTTATTTTTTGTTTGGGTTGCGTACAGAACAAACCACTGTTGTCCAATAACTCGCTTAATCGACCTAATAAAGCCTTTAAATTGGACTTTAAGCTGAATATTTGTCATTTAAAAAACAACTAGCAAAATATTATGTACTGTCATCATGGCAAACAAAGAAAAAAAAATATTAGACATTAATTATTAAAACTGTTATTTTTAAAAAATGTGCTAAAAAATCTTTAAAAAAAAATCATACATTTTTTCAGGAGGGCTAATAATTTTGTCAACTCTACACCATTTGTTTACACATTAAAAAAATGATTGTCAAATTAATGCTTGCAAAACAACCAGAAGAAAAAGCAAATATAAAAACCACACAGTTTTTTTCTGCACTAATATATTATTTTCATATTTCAATAAAGCATTGTGAAAGAATCCCAGGAGTTGCAACCCACAGAAATGCTGGTGTGGGTTTTGTCCAAGTGCAGTAGTACTAACAGCGTGCCACAAATAATTGTGGTAAAATAAATACAGCTGAAGTCAAAATTATTTTCTTTTTCAAATATTTCCCAAACGATGTTTAACAGAGCAAGGAAATTTTCACAGTATTTCCTATAAAAACAATTCTTCTGGAGAAAGTCTTATTTCGGCTAAAATAAAAGCCGTTTTAATTTTTTTTAGAACATTTTAAGGTCAATATTATTAGCCCTCCTAAGCAATATTTTACTTTCAATTGTTTATAATAGTGGTTCTCAAAGAGGGGGTCACGGGAAAATGACAGGGTTACTTGCTGATTTTTAAAAGTCAAATAAATTCTATTAAACTGTTAGAATTACCATAACCTATAAAAGATCAAAATAGTAGTTAATAGTCGCATAAAAAACCAACAACATGCAGGATGGGTGTGTTTCCGTAAGATTAACAACACAGCACAATGTCAGCTGCAGCAGATTCATTTTATTGCATCAGGTTAAACGTTCTGAAACCTTTATGGCAATCAAATACATTAAAAATAAATACAGGCCAGAGAATGATCTTGGAGTGGCGGTCTCCAAAATTAAACCAAGAATAGACTTGTGCTGAAAACATAGTGCCCACCAGCCTCTTTAGTTGAGGTTAATATTAAATTAAACAAATTAATAAATGACTAAAAAAAATTATATGGTTGTTAAGATTGTTGCACTTTTTTGCGTTTGTGTTTATATAGGCCTATTAATGTGTGCCCAACGTTTGTATATTTATAACTACCTCTGAGGAATGTGGGGGTCGCAAGTCACTGGCATTGTTATTTTGGGGGTCGTTTGCTGAAAAAGGAACCACTGTTATACAATGACTTGCCTAATTACTCTAAGTTGCCTAATTAACCTTGTTAAGCCTTTAAATGTCACTTTAAGCTGAATACTAGCACCTTGAAAAATATCTAGTCCAATATTGTGTACTGTCATCATGATAAAAGAAATCAGTTATTAGAAATGAGTTATTAACTGTTGTGTTTATTATTATGAACCCTGGACTTGTTAAAAACCCGCTGTGATCAGGTTTCAACCACAGGTCATGATACAGTTGAAGTCCACAATGGTTAAAGGGAAGCAGTCGGAGTGAACGTGCTTGATAAAACAAGGACAGAACAAAGTGTGCCAGATGAATCCCACTGGTAGCATATGATTCTCGTTTGCTTGTTTGTTTAATTTGCCATTTCTGTGTATTTGTTGGATTGAGGCTGACAGCAAATTAGCATTTGATGGCAACGGATCATTTTGCGCAAAGTAAACACGCTAGAAATACACGGGTCGGTGATGAGACATCCCGTTTCGATGATTGCATTTAAATAAATATGACCCTGGATCCCAAAACCATAACTTTAGTGTCATGTGTGTGAACATGGTGATTTTTAGTTGTGTGAATGACACGAATCGACTTCTATATATTAGTATTATTCTTTGCTTGTGGATAAGCAGTTATGTCTGAGTATTAAAGAGTATAATGTGTTAGTAGTAGTAGATGAAAACTTGGGTGTATTAACACCACACATTAATGAAACACGGTAGATTACTGTAAAACTTTGAATTTTAGTTTACGGTTTCTGTCTTATAGGACTGGGTATTTATTGACCAAACACCATTGTCAATAACGATTAAAAAGAGGTTTGGTGTGAAGTGCTATAGTTATATTAAAATGAAATCTAAGCGTACACTTTGGAAGGATTGCCAATAAGCTTATGGTTATTTCCATTTCAGGAGCGCGGCTTGCACATGGTAAGCAAGTGGCGCGTACGTGACATGCATTTTCCAGGCACACTTAGTTGAAAACATCTCAAATTTCCAGAATACCGTGAGCGCACAGTGATTCATGTAACTAGAACTAACCAATATGTTTCACACTTTGTATGGAATACACACATTTCGGTAATACTGGCAGACTAATTACCTCGGACAAACACAGAGGGCACAAACATTGCAGTACTTTTTAAGTACCATTGGTACTCTTTTGGTGGGCGTGGTGTTTTATGACAAAGTTTCAGTCGACGTCATTCTCGCTCTCCAAAATGTCAGAGTAAAGCTGTATGGGTCGTTCACATATCGTATGAGGAGCACTTCTCACAAAACAGATGCTTTATACACTTAAATACTTGTGTATAAATGTTCATTACTAACCTTTCTATGAACATGATTTGATTATAAGTGTAGATCAATGACCTTGAAATAGCCGAAATAGCCTACTGTAATGTCTGCAATTATATAAAATAAATAAATAAATGCAACATATATGAACAAATACAGACCCCTACAGTCTCCGCTATGTTACTAATTATAGAAAAACTACACACAGCATACATTTAGCCCAATCCCAATTCTACCCCTTAGCCCTTCCCTTTACCGCTACCCCTTTTGCGTGTGCCCGTGAAGGGGTAGTGGTGTCCCAATTCTCTTTGGTGTCCCAAAACTAAAAATCCAAATATTCCTTAATGGATTGTAATAAAAATATGCAATAATTATCGATGCTGAATGATATGAAACATTTTATCATGATAATTTGTTTATTTTTGCTGTATCGCCCAACCCTATCTTATTTAGATTACAATTCTAACAACCACGGTTGCCCTTTTTACCGTAAATTGCTCAGACAAAAAAATGAAATTCAATTAAATTGAATTGAAAAGTTTTGGGTTCAAACTATTAAATAGAATTTAAATTAAATAGAATTAAACATTTAGACAAAGTATTGTTACAGCAATTAACATTTTAAATGTTGGTAGAAATTCATGAGTAATTATTTATTGCTAAAAAACATTTTAAAAAAATTAAATAAAAAAAACTTTAAAAGGTCACACTTAACAATAAGATTCATTAGTTAATGTTAATTAATGCATTTACTAACATAAACAAACAATGAGCAATACATTTACTACAGTATTTGTTCGTGTTAGTTAACATTAGTTAATGAGAATACGGTTGTTCATTGTTAGTTCATGTTAACTCACGGCGCATTAACTAATGTTAACAAGCATGGACTTGGATGTTAATAACGCATTAGTAAATGTTTAATCATGATTAATAAATGCTGTACAAGTGTTGTTCTTGATTAGTTCTTGTTAGTAAATGCATTAACTAATGAACCTTATTGTAAAGTGTTACCCTTTAAAAACATACACATTGTAATAAATAATATAGAGCAAATGAAGCTGTACGTTTTTTTTTTTCATTTTGATGCCTTAGGATCTCGTTTCCCATTTCACATATTTATAGTCGAATCTAATCTGGGATATAATGAAGGGTAGGACTGGAATTGGATTGCTTAATATTATTTTTCCCCGCCCACACATTAAACTTAATAAACGTAATAATGAAGTTTGGGTCTGCTTTTCAGATTCCACGCCGAACAGACGCTCTCAAGCTCAACTGTGGTGTTGAGTGTCCGATACTTTCTCGCTATAAAATCATCCATCATTACAGACACTGCTTACCTTACTGAAGTACAATAAATGTATTTGAATTGGACGGGGCTTTCAGAGAGAAGGAACGAGGCTGGTCGAGAGCAGAACAGCAGAAAACCGGCCATATTAAACCGTCTGTGTTATCTTTAGCACCTTATGCATGTATCACGGACATTTCTGGCCAAAAAAAGCACTTTTTAGAGCACAGCGGATTATAAAAGCACTGAATGATTGGAGGCAATGTATTAAAATGTGTAGTTTATCATTCAGTGCTGTTGTTTTACACCATGTCCACTTTTGCAGTCAAATAGCAAATTAGCAACAGTTAAAAACACCTTTGCGGTCGCTGTTGTTTGTGTAATGAGGTGTTTTTACAAAACCAATAGGAGTAGAGGTATAATTTAGCGCACGCCCATTGTAGACATCACCTTTACCTGACCACACTATAATCATGGTCATGCTGTCATTTCACAGAGATCTGCTTATGAAATCAGGGAGATTACAAAAACAACATTCAATTGTGGGTAGAAATAATGATAAGGCTCTCAAGCGATGTGTTAGTGATGCTAATTAATTCACAACGTTAGTCTATTCACAGTATATGAACCCCTGTGAACAAAATAATAATAATTCCTTACATTTATATAGTGCTTTTCTGGACACTCATAGTATTTTACACATTGGGGGAAATCTCCTCATCCACCAAGAGTGTGTAGCATCCACCTGGATGACACAACGGCAGCCATATTGCGCCAGACCGATTGGTGGAGAGGAGACTGTTAGGAGGCCATGATGGACAGATGCTAGTGGGCAAATTTGGCCAGGATGCCGGGGTTAAACCTCTAGTCTTTTTCGAAGGACATCCTGGAACTTTTAATGACCACAGCAAGTCGGGACCTCAGTTTAACGTCTCATCCGAAAGACGGCACTCACTGAGCAGTATAGAGTCCCCACCACTGGGGCCAACACAGACCACAGGATGAGCGCCCCCTGCTGGTCTCACTAGAAAGAAAGTTAAACGGTAGTTTCATTTTCAATTTTCAAGTTTGAGGCAGTGTTTCAGCACCATTGTGAGGTGGAATTTATTTTTTATCCATCAGCAGTACTAGGAGATATGGCAAAAATGCAAACTCGATATATTTTTTTCCATATTAAAGGGCACCTATGGTAAAAAATCTACTTTTCAAGCTGTTTGGACAGACATATGTGCATGTATGGTGTATAGACTGTCAACCCAGTGCTTTTTTTCAATTTAACAACATAAAAAACGGTGGACCAATTGGAGCTGTTTTCAAACTGTCCGCAACTTTACAAGGAGTGCGGTCCCCCCGCTCACCAATATTGATTGACAGGCGCGTCATCATATCCTCAGTTTGTTGATTCACGTCCGCCATTTTCAGCGTGAGTTGAAGCGATATCACTAAAGGAACACGCTAGCTCTATTTTTAGATGCAAGGCTCATTGGGCTCAACACAAGATCAATATTCTACACATTATCGCTCTAATCGGAATTATTGGTTGTATCTTTAGGTAGGTTTGCAAACATGTGTACTTCTCATTGAGTCTACCTTATACTTCAGCCGTTTGCATTTCTCGCGATCTCAGAAGCTCCCTGTGATCTTAACTAGCATGCGTTTTAGAGTTCTAAACATCGGTTTCTATCAGGGTACACTCAAGTCGACGGCTGGGCGCCGCGGACCGCTGCAGAAACCTATGTTTAGAATTCAAAAACGTGTGGCGCGACGATTCGGGACACTTCATGTATCTGCCGCGCCACAGAGAGTGTCTGGTGTGCCGTGTTGCGGCTTCGAGCGGCGCATCCGGTGCCTCGGTCAAAGTTAACTCAGTGTGCGTGGTTATTAGTTTCTGTGTTCAAGCTCGGCACTTGAAACTAGCACACAGTTGGCTGTAAAACTGTACAAAGGCACATGATTTTGTACTCTCTGCTTGGTTTGTGTCCGAATCGTGCATGTACGACTGAATGCGGATCCTCTCAGTCTGCCTGTCAGACTCTGTTGCAAACGCAGAGCGGGTGAGCTCATGGCCCCGCCCCCTTGTTACGTTGGCGGGAAGCCGAAACTAATCTACATGTGAAGCAACACACCCCTAAATCAGCGAACTGTGGACACGCCCCCAACATGACACTTTTTAACACATTATAATAAAAAAATCTGAATTGTGTTTTAAACTGAACCTAAACTGGCACACTCAGAAGAGCCACAATATTAATAATAAATCATAAAAAAGAGGTCAACTATGTGCCCTTTAAACAATGACGATACATTTAGATATAAGTTGTTAATGCTTTTAGCTTTAAAAGTTATTATCCCAACAATGACTGATGCAGCAAAAATTAGACAGCTCATTAAATTAACATATAAAATATTGTTTATTAACAAAAACAGATTACACATTTTGCCTAAAATTAAAACAAATAGTAAAATACATTTAAAAAGACTAATCTGTTTAAGGTCTGGCAATACGAGGTAAAATGAATTTGCAAAACATAAACAGAAAACTAGGGGTGTCAAAATTAATAGTTTCTTCGGTGCACCGTGATGCAGACCCGAACAATTCGGTATTGGTTCAGTAATAATCATAGCTGATTATTATTCACTGACGTCCTTTATCTTATATATGGCGAGGGAGGCGAGCGCGAGTGTTTACAGCGCTCCAACTACATTAAAAACGCAGAAACTGTGCACAATTTCACTGCGTGTGTGTTTGCTGGATCAGTCTTGCTGTGATCGCCACTGCAGCTTATCAGTGTCACTCATCTGTGAAGAGCGCAGCGCGCAAGAGCCAATCGCAGCCCTTTTTTTGAGCGTGTGACCAATCAAAGGGGTGTAAGAGAACTTGGTAGACTAGTATCAGAAAGCGAGCGGGATTTTTATATTTGTTTATATTATTTGCTATAAATGCTCGTGTTGTTTAAAGGTACAGTTTTTATATCTGACTGTTTGTATTAAATGACAAAATTGGATTACAAATAGTATATAAATATATTTTTACATTTTAATATAAGAATTGTTGTGCTGTAAAGTAAAATATAAAACTGTGTATGGAAAGCATCGTCAATGCACCGAGATATCGAATTGAACCGAATCGATGGCATGATAATCGTAACCAAACCGTAAGACCAGTGTGGGTTCACAGCTCTACAAAAAATATATACTGTACAACTTCCAGCAAGTCCAAACAAATTGTAAAACCTTCAGGGGTTTTTTTTTTTGGTGATACTTTTTAGGTGATGGAATATGTTGATTGGTGTTTACGACGTGAAATACTTTTTTCCATTATTTTTTCTTCTTCCGTCAAATAAACATAGCAGGGCTACTAACTCAAATCTCTCCATGGAAAATACACATTTTTAACACTCTGCTATATCAAAAACCTATATCAACATTTTTAATACAAGATATTATTTTAAAGACTATGACTTGAGAATCTGAGTTTACCTCAGCGCTGCATTTCATTTTCTCTGTCTCACTCGCGGTGAGTTCATGTGAGCGAGTGTTTTGAACTAGTTGAACTCCTCAGTTTAGTGAATAGTGTCAAACTGGCACAGAAATATCAGTATAGACTGCTAAATGGCTGGTCAAATGTCTGTCTTTTTTTTTAAAGAAGCTATAAACAGGCAACGCAGTGGCGCAGTAGGTAGTGCTGTCGCCTCACAGCAAGAAGGTCGCTGGTTTGTGGCGTTTGGCATTTCTGTGTGGAGTTTGCATGTTCTCCCTGCGTTCGCGTGGGTTTCCTCCAGGTGCTCCGGTTCCCCCCACAGTCCAAAGACATGCGGTAAAGGTGAATTGGGTAGGCTAAATTGTCCGTAGTGTATGAATGTGAATGAGTGTGTGTGGATGTTTCCCAGAGATGGGTTGCAGCTGGAAGGGCATCCACTGCGTAAAAACATGTGCTGGATAAGTTGGCGGTTCATTCCGCTGTGGGGACCCTGGATTAATAAAGGTACTAATCCGAAAATAAAATGAATGAGAAGCTATAAACAGATGCGCATGCTGCAGTTGCAGTGACGAGAAACAACAAATCGCATACATGTTGACTTAAAGTAGTCTATAGGCTAGCCATGATTGACATGAGCTACACTCTGCAGTAAAAGTGAAACCGGAATCGCGCACATCATTTAAATAATCATATCGCATTTTAGAGTTATGACTACGACATGCATTAAATATGCTTTTTTTACTGGGTTATACTGACCCAGTAAACAAGATAAATGTTTACTGGGTCAGTATAACTACTCTAGCCTATATAATGTTGAATATAATGCAAGAAGGAATCTGATAATGACAAATGACTTTTACAAGTGGAAAATGGTCTAATAATTTTGTCAATAACAAATGACAAGCATATGTCTCAAACATAATAACTTCAGAATTATGAATTCAGTATTCTGATGTCATCACTTTACTGTCAATTAACAACCAGGACATATTTGAAGTCTGTTCAAGTCTACCGTTCCAAGTCTACACAATATTTAGCATTTTAACCAACAGTAGAGCTATAGGCCTAATATTATTAGTGTTGTTCTACCATATGTTTGAGAAATAACAATAATAATAGCCTACTCATATTAACCTTTATTTTACATCTACAGAATTGTGAGGATATTGATCTTGATTTAAGCAAAAAAAAAAAAAAAGTTTGATTCTCATTTTAGCCAGAATCGTGCAGCCCTAATTTTGGATTCAGTGTATAATAACCTTAATTCAGGTCACTTCCTTTTTTTTTACTTCTCATTTAATACACTATCATTTAATACACTATCATTTACCACCCAGCCTGCTCTTCAGATCTCAGTATCAGCCACTGAAAACTCCATATCGGTCTGCCACTATTAAAAATGAGATGAAAACGCAGAAAAACCCTCAGGAAAGACGTATTAAGCTGATTAAGAAAGTTAAACAGTAGCCTCGTTTTAATTTTAAGAGGCACAGACTACACTTCTAATGCTCCTCTCATCCAACCACCGAACTTCCTACCATTTATAAGTACAAGTGATCTCAATTAGAGACCTCCGTGAAGGCGAGAGCGGCAGACAGTCACGGCAAGACAGCCTTTACGTTTTCCTAACTCGCTTTTCCAGACAGTGTCAAAATCCGTCTGCTTTACAGCCCACTTTTCCTGCCATTTTTTACACTTCAATTTAAATCTCCAAAAAAATCATCAGGCGAATGACAACAAACCGTACGGCGCGACACAGATGAATGCAACAGATTGTTAAGACGCTGGAATATAATATCTCCATATCATCACTCAGCCCGGCGCCTGCCAAAAAGAGCAAGAAACTCTTTGCAATTGGAGGCCGTTTAGTCTCCATCAGAAATGCCTTTGACTGCAAGCTATAATTAAATGTCTTTCAAAAATATAAGACTGCAATCCGGAGCTCTTTATGGAGTCGCGGGGTCTTGTGGGTTTCTTTTTTTCAGCCAAAAGAAAGGATAGCAGACGGGAGATTCGACAGGGGTGGAGGTTTTCTTATTTATGACTTGAACCAACAACAACACGTTGAAAAAAATAAAAATGTGAACAGTTATTCATCATGGCTGATATAGGAGACGTGCACAATCATTTTAGGCTTCTGTAGAGGCCGTTGAAAACAAGAGGTATTGCTTACAGTAATATTTCTCAGCTTGGCAGGGATGATTTCGTTACAGGATAAAGGTTTGTGTTAGAAAAGCAGCCAAAAGGAATGAGCAGAAACATGGCCTGAAATATAACCCTGACGTTTCTTGACAAGGATTTCGAGAAGGGAATGCAATGCGTGAAGAAAATGAGGCTTGTTTTCATAATGCAACATTATTCACACAAAAAAATTATACTTGTAAGAATTACTTTTCCATTGAATTTAACCAATGTTGATTTTTATTTATAGCTATAAAATTGTATACAGTAATATTACTTTTGGATGGGAAACATATGCTGTATTTTATTTATGCATTAAAACCTCTGTTGTGACCAGCTATTGTCTTCTTTTCTGGCTAAACGACATGCTAAACATAAGGAAATGCCCGCTTTTTGATAAAGAAAATTAGATTTCTCCTAGACACCTTGTTTTTGTGACATAGTCTGCATTAAAATTCATACATAACTCATTTGTAAACTGCATTACAGTAATGAGATTTTATACAGTACAGAAATATTAATTTTGGAAGGAAATGTGCTTCAAAACATATGCTGTATTTTATTTATGCATAAAACCCTCTGTTGTGACCAGCTATAGTGTTCATTTTTGGCTAAACGACAAGCTGATTACAAAAAAATGGCTGTTTTCTGGAAAAAAATACGCTTTTGATAAAGAAAATTTGATTTCTTTGAGAAACATTGCTTTTGTGACAACTATGTCTGCATTAAATTTCATACATAAATATTTTTTAAAAGTTAAAATGTCATTGTGGACTGCATTACAGTGATGAGAACGAGATTTTCCACATTAATAAGAATTTTGAATGAAAATGTGCTTCAAAATATATGCTTTAGTTTTTTTGCCATAAAATCTATGATGACCAGCTATTGTCTCCATTTTGGCTTAACAGCATGCTAAACACTAAGAAATGCCTGTTTTTTAATGGCAAAAAACTACATTTTTGGATTAATAAATTGAGATTTCTTAAAGAATCTTTGTTTTTGTGACAATTACACTCATTCTGCATTCAAATATATACAGTTGAAGTCAGAATTATTAGCCCCCCCATTGATTTTTTTTTATTTATTTTTTTTATATTTCCCAAATGATGTTTAACAGAGCAAGGAAATTTTCACAGTATGTCTGATAATATTTTTTCTTCTGGAGAAAGTCTTATTTGTTTTATTTCGGCTAGAATAAAAGCAGTTTTAAATTTTTTAAAAGCCATTTTAAGGTCAATATTATTAGGCCCTTTAAGCTATTTTTTGTTTCCGATAGTCTACAGAACAAACCATCGTTATACAATAACTTGCTTAATTACTCTAACCTGCCTAGTTAACCTAATTAACCTAGTTAAGCCTTTAAATATCACTTTAAGCTGTATAGAAGTGTCTTAAAAAATATCTAGTCAAATATTATTTACTGTCATTATGACAAAGATAAAATAAATCAGTTATTAGAAATGAGTTATTAAAACTATTATGTTTAGAAATGAGCTGAAAAAATCTTCTCTCCATTAAACAGAAATTGGGGGGGGGGGGGGGGATAAACAGGGGGGCTAATAAGTCTGACTTCAACTGTACACAATTTAAAAACTAAAAATTCATTGTGAACTGCATTACAATAATGAGATTTTTGCAACCATTTTAAATCACTCTTACTTACACTTGTGATCCAGAGAAAAAATTAATCGGTCTATGAACTGTGTACTGACAAAGTTCCTGTCAAAGTCCCATACAATAGTAGTCTTTGCTGATCTTTCCTTTTAACAAAGGGCCGGCGAATCCTCTGTTGCAGGGTAGGTTGTTGTATTAATTACCAGAATGTTCATTCATTAATGTTTACTCATCATCAGTCTTAATCAATCCCATCACCCTCCACTCTGCTAGTGTTTGAAGGGAAAGGTGCGTTTACATTTTACCAGATCCAGCGCTTCATATTTGGTATTGTTTCGTGTTGACTTTGATACAAACAGTCAAAAGACTTGGATGCAAGGCAAATCATGTAAACGACTCAGAGTCGACTCTTTTTTTTTTTTTTTATCAATACTTTTAAACGCGGCGCACTTTCAGATTTAAACCTCTTTCACTTTCATTTTCATACACCCGTAATAGGGGCTCTCTAAATTAATTTTCAGAAAGCTGTCAGGGTTATTTTCTCATGGCAAAAACTAAAGCGAAAAAAGTGATTAATGTTTGCTTGTAAGTAAAATCTTTTTTTATATTATATATTTTATTTTATATATATTATTAATATTAATTCATGCTAATATTTCTTTATCATTATTAACATTTATAACAATGTTCACTTTAAATAACTTTAATAATGAGAATGAGATTTTCTGCAAGAATTTAGGATGGAAATGTGCTTCAAAAAACAGTCCCAATGTAAAACTTTCAAAAACATTCCTAAAAGCATGCATCATTTCCTATAAGCAAAACATAACTCAATAAAAACATAGCCATCTATTGTCTCCTAAACTACAGTAAACAAAGGAAAGTCTATTTTAATTTGTCATGCATTTAAACACACGC
Source organism: Danio aesculapii (assembly GCF_903798145.1). Lineage (NCBI taxonomy): Eukaryota > Metazoa > Chordata > Actinopteri > Cypriniformes > Danionidae > Danio > Danio aesculapii. Next base: position 47,787,513 of record NC_079451.1, on the reverse strand, counting down.
AGTAAAGCAGTGTTGTGGTGATTTGCATGAGTCTGAAGGTCTCCTCAGGTGGGATTCAAAGCAGAACGACAGAATGAATTTCACTGTGGTTTCCTAAAGAATACGTCTCGCTGGGTCAAACCGCAAACGCTCTGTTGGAGGGAAGTCAATGGATCGCCATGTAAATTTACTTTATGACTCCTTTGTGCCTTCGGTGGAGCAGTTTTGTAGACCTGGACGCTCGCTTTATAGATCCAGCTTAATATCACTTATTCCAAGATCAACTACACTTAAAGGTTTTTGACGGAAAAAAAGGGTTTCTGACCAAAATAGGGTCGTGTGCTGAAGTACATCAACAGAACCGCACAATCACAGTCGCGGTTTCCAGCGAACAAACCTCCTTTATTCTGATGGATGAAATAATAAGCTTTAATTGATACTTCAGTAAACCGTAAAGCAGTCTCCATCTGCGGCTCAATGATGGCCAATGCAGATCAGCTCTCCTTAGATTCACTGCAGTTTAACATGCAAAAAACTGTATCAATGAGTGTGTATGTTAAATATATTGTAAAATAAGTGTATGGTAAATGTGTAATCGGGGCGGATTTAGTGATTTGGGAGCCCAAGACAATTCCAGCTATGGGGCCTAAAAGTCCTAATATGCACCCTTTTATTTTATATTATTTTATTTAAAATAATTCATTAATTAAATTATTTATTTATATTTATTTAATTTTAATTGTATCTATTTAATTTTAATTTATTTAATTTTATTTATTAATTTATTATATTATACATTTTATTTGGTATTTAATTTATTTATTATTTATTAACTTAAATGATCTATATTTTTCTTATATCACTCAATCTTGTTTTCTACATTTTCTTCTTAATATATACTCTCTAGGTTTTAAAATGGTTTGTTTTATTAAAATTAATTCACAACTAAAAATAATAAATAAATTGTTTTTAAACTAAATATTTACCTGGTTTGACTGCTGGACTGATCATTGATTGGCAGTAGGGGACACGTTTGCAATGAAGTAATAATTACATTAAAATTTTATTTGTTAGACCCTCACTATAAAAAATATGAGGTTATAAATAACTTATAAAAAACTTTAAGGTATTTAGGAGGGCCAACAGATTTCCTGGGTCCCTAAGGGGCTGCTTACCTCCGTTATTGGTTAAAACCACCCCTGCGCGTAAGCACTGTAAAAATGATTTAAACAAAGACTGTTAGAAAAGAATCGTCCAATAAAATACTATTTCAGTTGTACTGATTTTATTTGATTTGTGATGGAATGCATAATTTTAAAGTGAATTTACAGAAGAAAACATTACTTAGAAATTAAAACAAGCAAAATTCTAAACTAAGTGAGGATTTCTGATGTGCTTCAAAGAAAAAGAATTCACATTCACATTTTTGCTCATTTACAACGTTTCACACTGAATTGAGAAAAAAGGGTTTATTTCAATCATTAAAATTAAACAGCTGACAATGTTTTCGAATATTAGAATTATTTAAATGAGAAGTGATAGCTAAAATATAAATTGCTTATACACAAACAACCAAAAATGAATAACAACAACAATAATAATAATTGTAAAAATTTTAAAATTGTGGTATTTTACACAATTCTGAAGTTTCTTTGCAAATTTTTGCTAAATTACCTTAAGAATTTTTTTTTTAATTTATGCTGTTCATCTAATATTTTATTTTAAAAAAAAAAAATAATAATAATAATATTTTAAACATATAGGATTTTGATTAATAATATTTTCTTTATAATTATTTAAGACAAAGAAATAATTGTAATTATTTTCTATTAATGCCAAGTTTCACAATGAATAAAAAGAGAAAATGTGTTTTTAAAATAAATAAAATACTAATTTGCATTTATTTCTTAATAACCTGTGAAATTGAAAAGCACACATCAGAGAAAGAAGTTTTGAAGTAAATTAACATAAAAAAATGTTTTTCTAATTTACATGTAAAATTAGCATTTAAAACTTTAAGAAAACATGAATTTACTTATTTGTTAAATGTACTAAAAAAATCAGAGAGGAATGTATCTTTCTTAATTTATGGCAGCGCGCATCAAATTAAATGTGAAAAATGTAAGCGCTTACTCAAAAGTTCACAATTCATAGTGTTGTTTGCCCCTTCTTAGTAAATATGTATAAAATTACCAAGCACTTTGAGTAAAAAAAAGTCCTGTCTTTTTGGAGAGCCATGAAAATGACCTATGAATATGCTAATGAGCATTACCAAATAAAGCCATCACTAAGGGGCCGATCACACTGAACACGCTTTTCCATTCTAAAAAGGCAAGGTGCACCACACTGCGCCTTTTATGTCGCTAGGCAATGACAGAATCAGCAGGGTATTGTGCAGAAGTGTTGCTGTTGATATTGGTATAACTTTAATATTTAATTATATTGTGAAATTCAAGATTTCTGAGTCATACAGCATCAGATAACTCAAAACAGCAACCACAAGTCTCTCCTCCATCTTCAAAAGTCTTCTTAGTCATCTTGACAACACAAACACTGGATGGGGTTGTTGTTAGATCGGATACATTTGCGGCCGGAAGTTAATGAGAATTATTTCTGTAATTTATTAAACTTCACATTTATTGTATTTTATTAAGGTCTACTCCCACCCCAACCGTCACAGTAACGTAAAAACAGTAGTTGTATCGAGTATTATTTATGTTATTTATTAAATTAGCCAACAAATTGTATTTTTTAACGTCTACTTCCACCCCAACCCTAAGACCAATCGTCACACTAACGTAAAAATATTAATTATTGTTATACAGTGTCATAAAAAAATGCTGCTTTATTAATGTGAATATCGCACTTCCGGCTGGCCGCATATCCGATCTAGACTTTACCCACTGGAGGCACCTCAAAGGAAACCCCGCCTCTACTTTTATTTGATTGGACAATGTAAAGATGCAACTGACGTAAAGCGCTTTTTCCGCTTAGCAGTTTCCGCTAAGCAGTGTACAAAACGCTCGCGGATGTTAGTAAATCATTCCAAAAATGTGCCTGTCAATGCAAAAAATGTGTTCGGTGTGATCAGCCCCTAATACTGCAACTCCAGAGTATTTATCAGCATACAACACTGTACAATTCTTTGTGTGCTTCACGCAGGTGAGTAGGATTAATAAACCACCTGTAGGACATGCTCTCTCCTCTCCATTTGCACCAGACACTTATAAACACTCTATATTTCTGGAACAGCATTGAGCAATTCTTAGTGTGCTCCACAGACCACCTGTTGGATGCACTCTCTGCTCTCTGTATGTACCAGACAATTAATCGACAATATATTTCTAGAAAAAGCATCGAGTAATTCTTAGTGTGCTTCATGCAGGTGAGTGGGTTTGATAAACCACCTGTAGGACACACTCTCTCCTCTCCGTATGCACCAGACACTTATAAACACTCTACATTTCTGGAAAAACATTGAGCAATTCTGACTGTGCCTCACACAGGTTAGTGGGTTTGATAAACCACCTGTAGGACACACTCTCTCCTCTTCGTATGCACCAGACACTTATAAACACTCTACATTTCTGGAAAAACATTGAGCAATTCTGACTGTGCCTCACACAGGTGAGTGGGTTTGATAAACCACCTGTGGGACACACTCTCTCCTCTTCGTATGCACCAGACACATTCTTATAAACGCTCTACATTTCTGGAAAAACATTGAGCAATTCTGACTGTGCCTCACACAGGTGAGTGGGTTTGATAAACCACCTGTGGGACACACTCTCTCCTCTCCGTATGCACCAGACACTTTTAAACACACTATATTTCAGGAAAAACATTGAGCAATTCTGACTGTGCCTCACAAAGGTGAGTGGGTTTGATAAACCACCTGTAGGAAACACACTCTCCTCTCTGTATGCACCAGACACTTTAAAACACACTATAATTCAGGAAAAACATTGAGCAATTCTGACTGTGCCTCACACAGGTGAGTGGGTTTGATAAACCACCTGAAGG
>NC_079451.1:47766011-47781011 GCF_903798145.1 Danio aesculapii | reverse complement strand
GGAGATACTGCCGTCCTAAAAAACTAAACAAAAGTAAATACCTTAGGAAAGGTATTACAGAAAATTTTGGCGGTTTTAAAACCTTGACTTTTCCAAACCGCGGAATACCTTGAAAATGGTTATCGTCTCATGTCCACGTCTTCAACGCGAGTGCATGTGAAGCAACCGGTGAGCACCAGCACACACGAATATTATGCATGTACATCTCAACATGCGAAAGTGTTCCTCTACATGTTTTCGTCAAAGTTGTTCACAATACTCATCCATCCGCAGAGTTTGTAATGTCAATGTTTACAAATACAAGCACAGCCGTTTAGAGGTCATTCCTGGTTAATGATGTCAGAATTTACCGGTATTTTGGAATGGATGTGTGAATGGTCTTTTCTGGAAAAATTCCGTAACGTTCTTACCTGTGTGAACAGCGCTTTTTTAAATTTACTGGTAGAGTCTGTGTGAAAGGGGCTATTATTTCAATGATATAAATATAGGCCTTGTTGACGTGATGTTGCATTTTCATTGTCACATGACAAAAGATGAATGTAATTAGTATGTCATCATTTAAAACACAGTAAATAGTTAAACATTTCTTTATCTTCCACAAAACTCTTGCTAAAAACTGCTGTCTTATTACATATTTGATCTAAATCTAAAAACTGTCCTGTGGTGTGACTGTCTCAAGCATCACAGTTCAGTAAATTACAGCTCTTTTAAATTAAGACGAAAATTAATACCTCAGGCTATATAATAAGTACTTCATTTAACAAGTGTCGATTTTAATAAATGGTTTTAGCAATGATTTTTTCATCCATATATTTCTAAACACATTTTGTCACTGTAAACCTCTGGTGTGACACCTTTTGGAAATGTCCAAGTTTGACAAGTCATGGACAAAAAAATATTTTTCAGAATTTCATTTAAAATAAACAGCAATATAAAGATAAATGTCCAGCAATGGAGATCACATGCTCTTACGCATGTTATTTGTATACCATTAAGAGATGTTTTTCTTAATTTTTTGCACAATAACAGTTCGGTAAAAACAAAAAATCTAATAAAAGTGAACAAAAAATGGACAGTTAGGCTGCATTAACACTGCACTGTTCAAGTGACTCAATTCCGATTTTTTTTTAATCCGATGTGGTACAGATCGGATGTGGCCCATGTACGTGTAAGCAGGAACAAATCACATGGATTCCGATTTACTCAAATCAGATTCAGGCCTTGTTCATATGTGGAAACTTATCTGATATGTATCGGATCCATGCCCTCGTGTCTGCAGTGTAAGCAGGTAGATCAGATGTTAACCTATCAATCTGAGTCACGCATCATTAAAAGCCCTAGCGAATGACGTCAACTCTGACGCTTTCATTCAGAACAGATAGCAGAGTCCCAAACCTTAAATCTCATACACAAGGACTTAAACAGCTTTTATATTGTCATGGCTTAGATTTTCCCAAACATCTGACTTGAAACTACACAAATTTAACTCTTTTTGTGTGTCTGTGTTTTGCAAAAAATAAGCTTTTTTACTGCCTATTGCTCAACTACTGATAAATGCATATAAAATAAGCACAAAAAATACGCAATTTATTCTAAAACTATAAATATTTTATTCAATTTTTTTCATACTTTACAAAATATTAATGGCATCAAATGGGTATAATTTGTGAGTGTTCTGTACCAACTGTACATAAAATGTACACTTATAATAGAAAATGTACATAATACTGAAACAATCATTAAAAATAAATAGTTGGCATTAATAATTATATTTATATTAAAATGATTAGAAATATAACAATCCTAATATAAATTAGAATTATAATGAGTCTAATTACTGTTTTCTAATTATTATTCAAATTATTTAAATGACACACAATAGCAAAAATAAATTATATTAACAAACTACTCAAACAATTTAATAAAATTTATTAATATTACTACTACTACTACTAATAATAATAATAATAATAATTATGATAATAATAAATATTAAAAACTAAATATTTATGCATTCATTCATTCATTCATTCATTTTCCTTTGGCTTAGTTCCTTTATTCATCAGGGGTTGCCACAGCGGAGCACCTGGAGAAAACCCACACCAACAAGGGGAGAACATGCAAACTCCACACAGAAACGCCAACTGACCCAGCCGGGGTTTGAACCAGCGTCCTTCTTGCTGTGAAGCGACAGTGCTAACTACTGAGCCACCGCACTGGCAATTAATAAAATTGTAGTAGTAAATCCAGATCTGTAACAACAACATTATTTGCTAATTGAGCATAGTCTGCTTCACCTGAATTATTGGAGCATGTGCCATGGAGCAGTTAGCATTCATCACAGCTATCTGCGCAGTTTGCAGTTAGACTTCCTCCAACACAGAGAAAACAAATTAACAGGATGCTGATAAAAGGCCAGAAATGGAGCTTGTCAAATTCAAATGTGCTCATTGTGTGCCGTGCACTGATTTCCATTCGGACTCGAGAGCAGGTGAATCGTCACAACACACCAGCTTCATCTGAATAAAGCTGAAACTGCATGAGTGATTCAGAAACCACAGCTTCCTACAGTATCAGACTATCAAATCTCCCCGACGGACGGCCTTTTTCTCACGTAAACCCCAATATTACTTCTGTGCACTCATCATTACACTGTTGGACCTATAACTGAGTTTTTATCCAAAAAAAAAGAAAAGAAAAATCCCAATTGTGAATAAGATGCGTTTCCATCAAGTTTTTCGAGCAGCTGACTGTAGTATTGGTAACCTAGCAACCAACAGTAAACAATCACGCATAATGGAGTAATGCTTTCTACGTCAGAATTTATTCAATAAATGTGTTTTCATTTCCAATCATTCGCATTAATCCGTTTTAAAAACCAAGACCAACCAATAGCCGAGTTTCCACGTGAAGTGAATCTTTTCAAAGATCACACACAAAAAAGAAAATTCCCAAATGTTAATTGGGTGCATTTGCATTAAGTTCTTAGAGCAGCTGAATGTAGAATTGGTAACCTAGCAACCAACAGTAAACAATCAAGCATAGGGGAGTCACATAGATGTAATGTTCGAGAGTTTATTTAGCAAATGTGTTTTCATCTCTCATTATTCGCATTTAATTCATTTTTCAAAAACTACTCCAACCAATATTTGAGTCTCCATCCTAACAGGAAGAGAACCTTTTCAAAGATCACACAAAAAAAGAAAAGAAAAATCCCAAATCCTTTTTCAAAACCGACTTTTTCCCAAAAGCAAGTGTATAAATGTTTTGGGTTTTTTGTTGTTTTTAATTTAATTTTTGCTTTCTTATTTGATACGTCAAAATACGCATTAACACATGGTGATGTAAACCCAGCTATTGTTATTTAGTATGGATACTTGATTCTGACTATTTTCCTCTACAATTTAAGCTCACATGCGACTTTTCTCAGAATCCTGAGTTAGCTTCTTGTAATTCAGAATTGTTTCCTCTTAATTCAGACTTGTCTCCTTTAACTTTTGTTTTCGTTTTGCCATTTTTTTCATTCTCTAAATTCTAAGTTTAAGTTCAGACTTTTTCCCTCTTAGAAATGGCACCCATCACTTGAGTCTAAACCCAGCCACTTCAGAAATATGAGTTTATACAGATTATGTCTCTTTTTTCTTTCTACTGTAAGTTCTTAACATTTATCTTGGAGTTCTGAATTCACATGTTGAACTTCTGTCTTTTATTCTCATAATTCCAAGTCTGAATCGCAGAGTTGTGACAAATTGGTAAACTGACCTTTTTCAGACTTTCCTCTCAAAAATCCCAAAGAGACTCAGAATTGCAAATAAAAGTCACAAGTTAAAAAGTTATTATTACCTTTTTATTTATTTATTTCACAGCAAAGTGAACTTCTATATTTAACGGTCACCGTCCCACCACCTGAACACTTTTACACAAGTTTACAATTAAATCCTAATCTAATCATGACAAACTACATATCATTGGAAATGTCTAAGACCTCTGAATACATATTATACCACCGTTTTTTGTTACGTAGAAGGAGTAATAGATTAAAACACATTTTTTAAACCATAATATTGTAGACAAAGCAATTATGACAAACTATTTATCATTTGAAAGATTAAAATATCTAATTTACATATCTGGGCACAGATTTTTGATAGATATTACTGAGTACTGAGCAACAGTTATTCAAGTCATAAAGCATTATTTTGCTACAACAATCCACATGTAAAATTTTGCTTATATATTTTTTTAGAGATGAAACTCAAATCAAATACCACCAAAAGCCATATACTGGAACCCTAATTACATTTATTGTTTTATAATTTTCATAAATATAAAATGCACATAACTTTAGTTTCCCTTCTCTTTTTTTTAATTCTGCTACAATCTTACATCTGTAGTCTTTAAAATGACACCAAGCTTAATTCTGTGCACCAAAGTGTGAAGATTGGCAATCATTTAAGATGACCATGCAATTTTCATGTATACTTTTAAAAAGTGGAGACGACAGTTAACAGTTTAACCGGTATAAAATAAGCTATCATCAATGCTCATATACAACAAACTCGAAAGGATGTCAAGCCAAAGCGAATCCAGTTTGCACATGCCGAACGGAAAGCAGAATTTCGAAGCTATGACGAAACAATGATTTCAAGCTTGTCGTATGACTTTAGAAGACTCAAAATACAGCACAAACTAACTTTAATCAACATGCATCCCAAATGCCTTCAATAGAGCGCCCAGGACATTTTTCAAAAACAGTCCTATTTCATGTTCCACAAGAATAACAGCAGCACTTGGGTTTGGAACGACATGAAGGTGAATAAACGAAGACAGAATTGTCATTTTTCAGCGAACCTCTCCTTTAATCAGAGCCAATATAAATCTTAATTCTGTCTGCGAGCGACATGAAACTAAATGTTCCAGAGTGTCACCAAAGCAAAAAAGCGGGGCCCCGTTTTCTTCAATAAACACATCCCGGCGTAAAATTTCCTTCTGTTTTTCGCCCCCTCTGTTGGATGAAAGATAAAGCGTTTTGCTTTGACTCGTGAAGGCAGATGGTCTCCATACTGGGCAAAACGAATTCAGATGTGGCAAATGAATCAAGATTACTTCAACATGCAAAAGGCTTTGAAAGAACAGAAAAGGGAGCCATTCTATTTATTGCATTTTCCTCCATGTAATTAAATAGTCAGGACTTTAATGTAGCTTCCACGTCTCTCTCTCTCTCCCTTTTTTTTTTGTCATTGCTTTTTCTTCCGACGCCTAGTTAATTTACTCATTTAGTCGTGGGCACGAGATGCGGCGTTCAATTTGTGCTTTTCCCAGATTTTGCCAAGAGCAGTAGTCCCTACAGCGTGTAAAGGCAAAAACACGGATGACTCTCAATGATTTGAGGAAGGACGCTTTTTACCACTGCGGCTATAAGAGAGCCCGCAAATATCAAGCGTTCAAGAGACCTCCAACATATTTATTTCTTCCTCATCCAAGACATCCAACTCCGAGCTTCCGCCACACGCTGTTTCAATATAAACTGAACTATATTTTTCATTAATTACAATTACTCCAACTCAGCTGTCTCGTAAATTTACAGGCAATCATCATAACTGAAGGGGGGGAAAAATAAAATAAAAAATCTGAAACATATTTGGCGCTCAGAGAAGGAAATGTAACTTAATAGTGCGTCTTTCTCGAGGCCCTAATGAAGTGGCAAATGCGTTTCAGAGCCATTGGATGTTTTATTTCCCTCCTACATCCTCGCCGCCACACACAGCAGAGCCACTAGACCGGCAATCATGCGAAATCCATTTCTCTCACACCGAAACGTGCAGATTAAAGGCTCCTGGACGTGCACTTGGACAGGAAGGAGGAGGAGAAATGGCTCACACATTCAGATCTCCATCATCAGTTTTCTCTGTGCGTGTGTGTGTGTAAGTTTCCACAGAGTCAGACTTCATGTCGAGTGCTGACATCACTCTTCCTACAGTCTTTCAAACAGCCAAGGTTTTACAAACAATACACATGGGGGAAAGTCAGGCTAGACACAAGAGCGTGGATGTGATTTTCTTTTTCCAGAATTGACTGTGAAGGAAGAATAGAGTATTAAACCTCGTCGACCACAGACACCGAGATGGAGTTTAGAATAAAAAAGGGGAACTGAGATGGTTTCCATCGAATTAGTATCAAGTAAAACCAACATACGTTTTTGAAAAGTCATTCGTTGGTTAAAAATCAAGCATATAACTTACTTTTTAATGCATCTGTGCTGAGGTAACATTTAGAATTGAGGTAAAGTTGTTTTTATATTCGCTCAATTGTTCATTGACAACTTGTGACACGTTCCCTATATTGTTTACCATAGTACTTGTAATATTTAGTATGAAATAACATGTATGACTTGACACAACATTAGCACTATTTAATTGATTGTGAACAATGTATTTTAATAGTCATTGCCTGCTAATATGATTTCCCTATTTAGAATCTGCAAATAATACAACTCTGATATTATATTATTAAGGAGAAAGTCTGAATGTGCGAATATAAAACCAACTTTACCTCAATACGTTAAGACTAGTACATCTGACGTTACACCGTCAAAAAGCGTAATTGCTAACTAAAACTAACAACTTTCCGACTTCCAAGATGTCAAACAGATTACAAATGTATCAAATAAAACGATTGACAGCACTGTTAAGACATTAACTTCAGTTTACAGCACTTTATGAACCAAAACAATCGACCGAACTGAACACACAGATCAATTCGAGTCGCGTTTTGATATACGTTGACTTTCAAACTTAACGGATGACTGGATTTTTACCCTCGCGCGTTTATATAACAGCGTTTTTACCTTGTGTTAGGAAATATTCAATCCATCCATGTGCTCTTTACACACTGCAAGGCACTTGTCTTTGATGTAAACACTGCTCAGCGCGTGTGTATTTGGCGTCACGCGAAGCTGCGAGGGATTGTGGGTAATGTAGTGTTTAATGCTCATATAATGCGATAGCCTGTATTTGTAAATGATCGCTGCTGTAGTCTTGCTTTTAAACGCGTCGCATGATAAAAGACGAATTTTAATGTTAAAGAGCGCCACCAAAAGAGCTTTTTTATACAGTTTTTAAAAAGATCTACTTTGATTAAGCACGTTTAAATTTATAATATAATATAATATAATATAATATAATATAATATAATATAATATAATATAATATAATATAATATAATATAATATAATATAATATAATATAATATCATTAAAAATATATTTTTGCATAGCATATTTAAACAAAGAATCATTTGACAACTATATAACGAAAATGTTTACTTTGTTTAGTCAAATGTATTTTTCTTACTGCCCTTGCAGTTAAAAAAAGCATTAAACAATGTATTTTAATTTAATTTTAATATTATTTTAATATTTAACCAATTTACTTTTACTGTGTGTATAGCATATTTGAACAAAGACCATTAGAGAATCATAAATATTATTACAATTATCATTTTTGTTATAATTGTTCAAAAATATTACTACAATTATATATATTGTTTTATTTAAAACTGTTATGTTTCTTACTGACACATATTTAAATATTTAAAAAATCATTGATTAAAAACTATTTTAAAATATTATTATTTTATTATTATTAATAAACAACATGTAAAAACTCCCAAAATTAATAAACTGTTCCTTTTACAAACTAAAAAATATAAAAAACATATATAGAGAGCACAAAACTGCTCATATACATTAAATAAATACTAAATATTGACAAAGTGATAGGCTAAAAAGGAAAAACAAATCATAAAACCTTCTTCAGTATATAATTACCATGGCTTAATTCTACTGTAGTTGTTGTCTGATCTTGTATAATATTAACTTCAGCCTGGCTCTTTATCTGTCTTTAGAAATAGGAAATGAGTCACTTCTCTTCTCTGCTTGTTTGCTTTCTGTCTGGTTTTCAATGAGGTGCGTTTCTCTCTCCCTCTATGAGCCTTTATGTCCGAGTGAAAAGAAGCTTGCTGCTGCCATAAAAAATCGACAATGTTTTATAGTTCACTTTTACTTCACAATCATACTCTAGTTGTTGAGACATATGCGTTTTATCACCTCATTTAATTTAAAGATGTGCTGCTCCTGTATATAGGCTGAGTGTCAACATGAATCTGGATGGCTTTATAATAAAAACAGCCCGATATCAAACCACAGAATTGCTCATTTATTTTGATACCACGAAATGGTGCTCGGAGACATGACGTGCTCAAGACTCATCAGCATAATAATCCTCCTGCTTCTGCATATATATATAAACCACAAAAAACCTGAGCTCACCCAAGTCCCTGCCTCCAAAGACAAACCACACAACGAGACAAAAACACTGCGGCTTTTCCAGCGCCTTCATCTTTCAAACCACAACCTCTGGAATCACCTTTTTAACCCTTCGCAAAGCCTATAGATGGAGAAAGAAAGATATTAAGGACTTTTTTTTTCTTGTTGCAAACTTTCTTTTTTGACTTCTTCATGGTGGCGCGTTTTGAAAAGCGCGCTGACGCGAACGAGCGCGCGTTATAATGCGAACCCTTCGCGATATTACCACGGATTTTAAACTTTCTCACGACGAAAATCACCTCGTAAATTATGTCTTAGTTCAACCATGTGCGTTTATTTCCACGCGAATCACCTGTAGGAGCGCGTAAAGCTCGCGCGTAAAAGCGGATCCGAACATATCCAACTTTTTCGGGACGGACTTTACACATCATCGCATCTATTTTTAATTAAAAAGCGCTGACATTTTGCTGAGGTATTTTTTTAGTGTACTGTAGCCTACCTTTGCTGACATTGTTGTGATGCGCATTCCGGTAGATCCGAGCACCAGCCGCAGGTTCAGTCCGCCGTCCAGCACCCTTCAGCCTGTGGCGGGGAAGATGAGCGATGCGCAGCCGGAGCCGAACGCGGTGGTGCCGAGACTCCGACCTCACGACAACCGGACCATGGTGGAGATCATCGCGGACCACCCCGCCGAGCTCGTGCGCACGGACAGCCCCAACTTTCTGTGCTCGGTGCTGCCGTCTCACTGGAGGTGCAACAAAACGCTCCCTGTGGCGTTTAAGGTCAGAAAGACGCTTTAATACTTACATTATGTGACATTATAGCTAGATGAAGTGTCAGAAAGATGCTTTATTACTAACATTATGTGAGATTACAGATGTGTCATTGTATAGTTAACATTTGATGTGTCTAAAAGACGCTTTAATACAAGCGGTGTGTAGTTATGAGGTTATAGGCTATATGAGAGATTATATAGTCAACATTTGAAGTAAATCAAAAAAAAAAAAAAATCGCACAATTCACACTACTAATCACCCATTAGCTAACACTACTATCTTAATAATCTACTAATTAGCTGTTTATTAATATTAATAGCCTGAGACGTTGTGTTTAGGATAGGATTAGTGATGTATAACATACTTTATATTTACTAATGAACAGTGAATGTCTTAATAATAGGCAATAATGGTGAACTGTGACCTAAACTAAAGTGTTACCGAAAGGTTTTTCAAACTCAGCAGACAGGGTGTTGTTGAATAGTTTTAGGACAAATTTGAGAGACGGTTTTGATTCACTTCATAGTGTTGACCACTGTGTGAGACTTTATATATGTGAGATTATATTATAATCGTGACTATTTGCATGCACGTTAACTAGGAATCTCTTGATCTTTTTTAACATCGATTTTTAATATAGATCAGATCTTTTAGATAGGTGCACGATTTCAATCTCTTTTACAGAGACTTGGCCAAGATTCAAACCGCATTAAAATACATAATAGCAACAGTAGTGATATTTATAATTCACATAGAATATGCTATTTTAATATTTATGTGACTGTAAACACAGGTAAACACAAAGTTTAATGCATATAATCAAACATTAATGACTTTTTGAATGTAGCCTACACGATACATGTTTTATAGCATTATTATTATTATTATTATTATTATTATTATTATTATTATTATTATTATTATTATTATTTTAAATACATCGTGTGCTTTAATACTAAAATAATACTTTTTTTTTAAATCGGATGTTTATTCACGAGACCTACTGATATTTGTGAAAGGACTAATCCTGCAGTGCTGGAGAGAAGTGAAATCTGATCGATTTGAGGCTATTCATAGATACAAACGCATGCAAGTTTAATCACATGGCATTAATTACACATACAACTATTAATACTTTTACCCAAAGACATCAAGGGTTTCATACAAGTGCGTTTGGAGTGTATCAGTAACAGGATGGCTTTCAGAATCATTTTGCTGGGTCATTTATTTGAGCATGTGTTAATGATGCAGAACAGAACAACAGAAAACGCTAAATATTTAGTTGCATTTATTTATATTCATCAGCTAATTTAGGGGAAATAAAACTGGTAAAAGATATAACTTTCGGCTACGAACATTGCTTTTGAGAAAACAGTTAAATGAATGAACAAAATACACAAAAAATGCTGGGTTACATTCGATTTGTGTTGGGACAGCATGAATGAACTATGTTAACTTGTTTGTTTTTACAAATTTAAATGGGCCGAGCATAAAATATTCAATATTTTCCCCCTAAAAAAGAATTGCTATGTTTCAACTCATTTAAAAAGTAGTTTTAAAAAAGTTTAGTTTTGAGTGTATTTCCTGTCTAGAAATAAGTAATTTTTAATATTAATATATTATTTTAGAATTGAAGGGAACTCATACCCTTAATAGTAAACTAAAGAAATAAATACTCTTAATAGTGTAAACTCATTTAAAGTACTGGTGTATTTAAGTTAGTTTAAATAAAGTAAAGTAAAAACAGTTGCAACAAAAATTGTTTATTTGAGGTATGTTTACTTATATCTACTTATATTAATCAATCTGACTGAACATATTAAGTTAAACTTTGGATAAATATAAAAATGTAGTTGAGACCTGATTAATCGTTTAAAAAAAATTAAATTGTCCCCTCCCCCCAAAAATGTAAGAATTGTGTTGTTTCAACTCATCTTAAATAAGTAGTCTGAACAAGCAGCAAAAGTCATAATTTTGAGTGTAAATGTGACTTTTTGCAACATCATTTTGTACAGTGTGAATGTTTTATGATCATTTCAAGGATTATTTTGCTCTATAAAAGCCATCCAGCTGTTGTTTAGAGCTATATTTGCGCACTGTAAAAAGAAAGCTGGGTCCCACACAATCCCTTCATGTTGTCCACACACAAATTAAGTTAACCTGATTGTTTTTACACTTCAAGAAGATTGAACATGAAACTATTAAGTTGTTCCAAAAAAAGTAAAGAATTGTGGGGTTTTTTCAGCTTATTCTAACTAAGTAGTTTAAAGTAGTTTATTTTTTTAAATGTAGTTTTCCATTTTGGCAATACGTATTATTTTAAAAGTGAAAGCATTAAAAAATAGCTTTTTTAATATGTATGTAAACATATTTTATAATTGAAGTGAACTTATGTAAAAAAAAATAGCTTTTCAGTCTTTTAAAAAATATATAATATTGATAGTGTACGCTCAATTAAAGTACTTGTGTATTTGAGTTACTTTACAATGTAAAATAATTATTGCAGCCTTGTTTATTAAAGCATATTTACTTTTCTAGTTATGTCAACTTATATCAATCAATCTGACTCAACATATTAAGTTACGTTTGTATGCCTACACTGTAAAACTCGATAAGTTAACTCAAACTGTTTGAGGAAACTGATGAGTACTGAGTACTGTAAAATTACACACACATACAGATATATACATACCGATATATATATATATATATATATATATATATATATATATATATATATATATATATATATATATATATATATATATATATATATGTGTGTGTGTGTGTGTGTGTGTGTGTGTGCGTGTGTGTGTGTGTGTGTGTGTGTAAATAATGCAGGTTTCCACACAATTCATTCATTTCTTCCCAACACAAATGGATTAAGTTAATTTAACACTTCTAACAAATTGATGTGGATTAAACATAAAAAAATTAAGTTGTCTCAATAAAATCTCAAGAATTGTGTTGTTTCAAATCATTTTAAATAAGTAGTTTGCACAAGTAAAAAAAAATGTTTTTGAGTGTATATAGAGTCACATAAATTAATTGTGTTAATATCATCAAACATTTCGAGTATTCGTAACTTAAACATTTTAAGTTCAGTTATCAAATCGATATACGAGTTCAGTTAATAGAACAAATTAAACCCAAACAACTATATACTGTAGCTACTCAAAGGGTTTGGTATTGTATTAGAGCATTAGAGTTAACACAACAAATATAACTAATTCACTCAGAACTCATTTGGTTTGAGTTCTGCTTACTATAATCAGTTTATGAGTGACCATAACTCTTTTTCATTAAGTCAAAGTAACCTTTTTAAAAATAATAAGTTAAAGTAACTTGTTTCATTTAGTGATTTACACTGTTAGGTTTTACAGTATATAAAACATGTTGAGAGCTGAATAACTTTTTTAAATAAGTGCACTGTAACAAATGCTGGGTTTCACACAATTCCTTCACGTTGTCCCAACACAAATCGATTAAGTTATTAGAGGATGAACATTTAAAAATTAAGAATTGTGTTGCTTCAACTCATTTTAAATAAGTAGTTTGAACAAGCTGCAAGTCATTTTGTTTTAGTGTAAATGTGACTTTTTGCAACATTATTTTGTACAGTGTGGATGATTTCTGATCATTTTAAGGAATATTTTGCTCAATAAAAGCCATCCAGCTGTTGTTTAGAGCTATATTTGCAGGTACTGTTCTGTTCGCCCAGCTGTAATGCTGTGAATTATAGTGTATAATGAATCTGGCAGGCCTGTTTTCATCAGTATGTGTGTGTAAACAGGCTGACCTGAGCGCATGTCTGTCCTGTTCAGGTTGTAGCTCTGGGAGATGTTCCTGACGGGACGGTGGTGACGGTAATGGCTGGAAATGACGAAAACTACTCGGCTGAGCTGCGAAACGCCTCCGCTGTCATGAAGAATCAGGTGGCACGTTTCAACGACCTGAGATTTGTTGGCAGGAGTGGAAGAGGTTGGTGCTTTAATTGTATTTATTCTTCACTGGCCGCTTGGTTTGCTTTGGCTGAATCATAAAAAGGGTAATAAAAAAAACAAAATCACGTAAGACGTTTGGTTTACAATGAATGACACGCTGGAAATAAAACGTCGGCACAATCCAGATGTAAGTTTCACCGCAAATACCCCAGATGAAATGCACTGCTTATTGATTCAGAGTGTATAGATGGCTTCTGTGTGACCTTCTGAAAAACAATATATGTCAAATATATAGTTATATACAGTATAGTTGAAGTCAAAATTTTTCGCCGTCTTGTGTTTTTTTATATATTTTTCTCAAATGATGTTTAACAGAGCAAGGAATTTTTCACAGTATTTCCGATAATATTTTTTCTTCTGGAGAAAGTCTTGTTTGTTTCATTTCGGCTAGAATAAAAGCAGTTTTTATTTATTTAAAACCATTTTAAGGTCAATATTATTAGTCCCCTTAAGCAATATTTTAGTTTTCAATTGTCTACAGAACAAACCACTATTGTACAATGACTTGCTTAATTACCCTAACTTGTCTAATTAACCTAGTTAAGCCTTTAAATGTCACTTTAAGCTGTAATAGAAGTGTCTTGAAAAATATCTAGTCAAATATTATTACTGTCATCATGGCAAAGATAAAAGAAATCAGTTATTAGAAATGAGTTATTAAACTTTTATGTGTAGAAATGTGTTGAAAGAATCTTCTTTCCTTTAAACAGAAATTGGAGATTAAATATACAGGGGGGCTAATAATTCTGACTTCAACTGTATATGCAAATTGCAGCGTTTTACATTGAACGCAGTATAGGAAACTGTCCAAGAGTGAAGAGTTGGTCAAATATTGAAAAGAAATGAGCTTCAGAACTGGAACAGAATCACAGAAAAGCCTCGCTATTATTATTTTACAAAAGGCGTCCAGCGATTTGAGTGCTTCCATGTTGAGAATAAAGGAAAAAAAAGGGTGTGTTCAAATATATATAACTGTCTCTTTAGTATTCTCAACACTTTCACAGGCATGTACATCTAATACTGTTCCGCTACATTCACCCTGCCCACCTAGTAGTGTATATCCAGTACATTCAGAATTATTAGCCCTCTTGTTAAATTTTAATTTATTTATATTTTTCCCCAAGGAAAGAAGTTTTTTAAACACATTTCTAACAGTTTTAAAAACTCATCTCTAATAACTGATTACTTTTATCTTTGCCATGATGACAGTAAATAATATTTGACTAGATATTTTTCAAGATGCTAGTATTCAGCTTAAAGTGACATTTAAAGGCTTAACTAGGTTAATTAGGTTAAAGTTAGGTTAGTTAGGCAAATCATTATATAATAGTAGTTTGTTCTGTAGGACTATCAAAAAAATATTGCTAAGAAAGCTAATAATATTGACCTTAAAATTATTTAAAAAAAACATTAAAACTGCTTTTATTCTAGATATTCTCCAGAAGAAAAAAACATAAGACTTTCTCCAGAAGAAAAAATATTATAGGAAATACTGTGAAAATTCCTCGCTTCATCACGTCATAAATGTTTGAAAAAATAAAAGAAATATTTCACAGGAGGGTGAATAATTTTGGCCTCAACTGTATATGTCTGTGCAGGACCAACATTTGCTTTTTAATGGTTTTAATTATACCATCAACATATAAGGAACGTTATATATGGGGAGGAGGAAAGTACTCAACTTGCTTATGGTAATTGACTAACGTTTTGGGGAAAACATCAACAACAACAACGACTAATAACTGCTCTTCTTGGAAGAAAATGTATTTTACTTTACAATGCAAAAAAAATTATAGAAAAACAAATTAGAAAATGAAAGAACTGAAACGCAGATGCAGAACACAGACAAATATTTTACATGTTGTATATATATATATATATATATATATATATA
>NC_079451.1:47668511-47761011 GCF_903798145.1 Danio aesculapii | reverse complement strand
ACCAACACACACCTAAAAAGTAGTGACACACTCGCTTGTAGGCCAGAATCAGGGTCGGGGAAACGTACTTTTTAATTTGGTGTCAAACGATTAATCGCATCCAAAATATAAGTTCATATTTTGCTTAATATATTTGTACTGTGTATATATTTGTGTATATACAGTTGAAGTCAGAATTATTAGCCCCTCTTTGAATTATTATTATTTTTTAAATATTTCCCAAATGATGTTTAACAGAGCAAGGAAATTTTCACAGTATGTCTGATAATATTTTTTCTTCTGGAGAAAGTCTTATTTGTTTTATTTCGGCTAGAATAAAAGCAGTTTTTAATTTTTTAGAAACCATTTTAAGGTCAATATTATTAGCCCCTTTAAGCTATATTTTTTTCCGATAGTCTACAGAACAAACCATCGTTATAAAATAACTTGCCTAATTACCCTAACCTGCCTAGTTAACCTAATTAACCTAGTTAAGCCTTTAAATGTCACTTTAAGCTGTATAGAAGTGTCTTGAAAAATATCTAGTCAAATATTATTTACTGTCATCATGACAAAGATAAAATAAATCAGTTATTAGAGATGAGTTATTAAAACTATTATGTTTACAAATGTGTTGAACAAATCTTCTCTCCCTTAAACAGAAATTGGGGGAAAAAAAAAACAGGGGGGCTAATAATTCTGACTTCAACTGTATATACACAAATATATACACAGTACACGCAAATATATTTAGCAAAATATGAACTTATATTTTGGACACCAAACTAAAAAGTACGTTTCCCCGACACTGATTCTGGCCTACAAGCGAGTGTGTCACTACTTTTTAGGTGTGTGTTGGTTCAAACTGCAGCATTTGCATGTGTGTGTGTTGAGGAAACCTGATCATTGTATAATCTCTCCGACTGCACGAGGCCACGCAAACAGCAGTTTCCTGGTCAGTGGTTTGGTCAAGTCTGCTGTCCTCACACACACCACGCCCACACACATACCCTCCTGCACGCTGTGCGTCGCATCCATGTTATCTGCTCACAGCTGTCACCCGCATGCGGACACACACCTCCGCTGGTTTGGGTTTCTGCTATCTCCGACATGGGATCTGAAAGAGGAAGTGAGGGAGCAGATAGCACAGCACGCGGAAATTAAATATGGAAAACGATACCGCGTGCGATGATGCGCAAGATTACAATAAGATCCAATGCAATCAAACAAACGACAGCAGGAGAAATAGCAGGCGTCAGCATTTCATTTATGCACAGATGCAGGCGTGTTTTTAGGAAGTGCCCTTATTTGTGAATGGATTAGGGTGTGCTGGTGTGTGTGTTGTTGATGATGGGGAGTTTATGCGTTGCACATGGAGGCTGTGTCTCTGTTTAGGAAATCATTTCTAACAGAAAAAGCCATCAGAACGAGACAGAGCTTGGAGTATTTTTAGCAGCTGGTCAGCAAGCGTTGAATGGATGGCAGATGCCAGGGTTGATCGAGCTGTATGTGTGTGTGTGTTTGGGATGGGCTTGGGTGGGTCTCATCAGTGTGCTTTTGGGGGCTTAGAGATGCATTCCTGTGGGAGGCAAGAAAGACTAATTACTTTAGCAAGAAGCATTCATAATGTAAAAAATGACGGTTGATCAAAAAGATGTGTCATGCATGTGGATAATGGCTGTGTGTTTTACAAAACATGTTGTTTATATTCATTCATTCATTTTATTTTCGTCTTAGTCTCTTTATTAATCTGGGGTCACCCCAGCGGAATGAACCGCCAACTTATCCAGCATATGTTTTACGCAGCGGATGCAACCCAACACTGGGAAACACCCACACACTCTATCACAGACATACACTACGGCCAATTTAACTTACCTAATTTACCTACAGCACGTCTTTGGACTGACCAAGAAATGCCAACTGACCCAGCCGAGGCTCGAACCAGCGACCTTCTTGCTGTAAGGCGATCATGCTACCCACTGCGCCACCATGTCACCTGTTGTATATTTGATCATTTATATTATTATTATTATTGCATGGCAGCTCAGTGGTTAGCACTGTCGCCTCACTGCAAAAAGGTCACTGGTTCGAGTCCCGCCTGGGTCAGTTGGCATTTCTGTGTGGAGTTTGCATGCTCTGCCCGTGTTGGCGTGGGTTTCCTCCGGGTGCTCTGGTTTTCTCCACAGTCCAAACACATGCGCTAGAATTAGATGAACTAAATTGGCTATAGCGTATGAGTGTGTGTGAATGCGACAGTGTGTGGATGTTTCCCAGTACTGGGTTGCAGCTAGAAGGGTATCCGCTGTGTAAAACATACACTGGATGAGTTGGTGGTTCATTCCGCTGTGGCGACTTCGGATAAATCAGTGACTAAGCCGAAGGAAAATGAATGAATGAGGTTGAAGGGATGAATTGTCTGGATTTGAGGATTTTGAAAAAACTTTGTGATAACCGGCCTGTACTTTTTGTGTTATAGAGACTTAATTCTCTATTTACTATTTCTTATCCAATATTATGTTTTATACTACTAAAATGACATTTACATGTACAAAGTCTAATCACTAAGGCCCAATCCCAAATCTACCCCTTAGCCCTTTCCCTTACCCCTAGCCCTCGTTTTGTGCGTTCACGTGAAGGGGTCGGGGTGTCCCAATTCTCTTAAGCTTGAAGGCGTAGGGCTAAGGGGAAGAGCTAGACAGCCCTTGAAATGGAGATTTTTCAGGACCACACTCAAAACCAAGGGGTAAGAATATTTTCCTGAAAACACCAGCTACAGAATGGCTGCACACAGAAGTCAGGAGATGCACAAATTCAGATTTTTTGTCATTATTACGAATTTTTACGACGAACAAGCACATGTTTTAATACATTATTAATGGTGTTCGTGTTTTACCACCGTGCTTTAAAAAAAAAAACAAAAAAAAAAAACAAAAAAAAAAAAAATATATATATATATATATATATATATATATATATATATAATAACCTATAATAACTCCTGAATAGCAGTCCCACAACATTCTGACACTCGAATCCCCTGTCAGAAAAGTCTAGTGGCTGGTAATGAGCTTTTTACAGTGTCTGCTATAATGTTGTTTTCTTGTGTTTACATAGATGAATATGGCCACTGTGTAAATGCACAGTATAGTTTAGATTTTTTGTCACATTAGATCATTATGATAATATAATATCGGTGCCTTCAGTGATTTCCTGAGGATAAATACCAAAAAATAACCCAACTGGAATAACTACAGCAGTCGCCATCGTCTGTTCTCATATGAAGAAAGAGATTGCGTTGACATATGATGATGTGTGCAGGTGCTGTAGTGCTGTCCCAATTCTTAGGGGTAAATTTTGAAGGGGAAGGGGAAGGGGTACAAATATAGAATTGGGATTGGGCCTAACTATTGGCCTGACATGAAGAATACAGTGATTTTAGTCATTTTTTGTCAATAATTTTTAAGTGTTTTGACAATGACATTAATTGACATACAAAAACAACGCATGACTTTATCTTAAAGAATATGCTATGAAAGTTTGCATTCTATTAATATAAGAAAGTGTAATTATATTAAATGCTAGTGAATAAAACAAACACTGCATGTATTTAGTAAAAACAAATGCAAATGCATTCATAATGTTAAAAATGACGGTTGATCAAAAAATGTGTCATGCATGTGGACAATGGCTGTGTGTTTTACAAAATATGTTGTTTATATTTATTCATTCATTTTATTTTTGGCTTAGTCCTTTTATTAATCTGGGGTCACCCCAGCAGAATGAACCGCCAACTTATCCAGCATATGTTTTACGCAGCGGATGCCCTTTCAGCCGCAACCCAACATTGGGAAACACCCACACACTCTATCACAGACATACACTAAGGTGTTGTTTAATGGCTTATAATATATAATCAATGCATGTTAGAAACTTTTTGTGCCTCACCTCTACAGTGATGTGAGTGCTTGCCAAGGCATTGCCCCGCAGTTGCTAGGGTGTTCTGGATGGTTGCTATTCTGTCCTGGTCAAAAGCTTGTGACACTATAAAAAAAACATCATTTAGGTTAACTTAACAAATTTAAGTGGATTGAACATAAAACAATTAAGTTGTCCCAAAAAAATCTTAAGAATAGTGTTGTTTCAGCTCATTCTAATTAAGTAGTTGAACCGGCAGTGAAATATTTGTTTCGAGTGTATAAGGTAACACTTTAAAACAATGGTCCATTAGTTAATCTATCAACTAACATGAACAAACAATTAGTAATATATGTATTACAGTATTTAAGCCTCTATGGGACTAATTATCATCAAAAAAAATCACATCTAAATAAATCACTACTCTTTATTTCTAGAGTATTTAAGGCTGAAATAATTTTCCAATATTTGTTTTATACATCTGAATTTTGACCTTTGTTTTAATTTGCCGTCATTTATAAGTGACTTTGTCCCATTAGGGTACATTTTTGGAAACTTGTCTGAAATTTCATACATTCAGATACATTTTCCCTGTCTAAAAGGAAGTTAATCAATGTCTTAGTGTTTCAGTAACATGTCAAAAACTTGATTTATAATACAGTTTTTCTCAGTGACTTTGGTGCATTTCTCACAACACTATTTACATTTGCACAACAGTTAATGCATTCCTCTAAACAATTAGTACAAACTGCAAAACCTAGTTGATAACCTGCAAAAGCCTGTTACTTGCTTAAAATGGAGAGCTCATTCCTCAAAAGCAAGTGTTCATGTCAATGAAAGTGTCAGTGTCATCAAGATGAAAAGTCCTGACACCATTGTTTATGAACAAGATGGTCAAATGGCTTTGTCCTGTTTTCATTATGACAGATTACTCTGTACATTTGTTCCAATGTAAAACAGTCAGATTTTGGTGACACGTCCTGAAAATACTCAAGACAGCACTATATACTATTAGCACAGCCGTTTGAAAACTACAGTAAAGTTAAACAGCACTGCAGTTAGTGACGTATCTGAGTACAAGACACTGAATATGTTTTACTGTTTTACTGCATTTGCTCTTTGCAATTCTAATTTATTCAGAGCATTGTGCAAAAGAATAAACACCCTTATTTACAGCAAACAAACTCCCATTGGGTAGAGCTGAGCACAACTGTAAACAATATTACAGTACATATTAGAACTGAACCAACACACATAGATCTGCAAATCATTCATTAAATTGTTCATTTCAGAAGACATTTTCAGAAAAAAAAAGATTTTAATAGTTTTATAAAATTAGCTTGGTAGATGTTTTGACATCTAGTTCAACATTTGTGTATGTAATGACTCAAGTAGTGAAATGAGCACTATTAGTTTTATATGCAATGACTATTCAGCATTCACAAGTTTAGTTGATTTTGACTGACATGACATAAGCAAATGATAATGTTATAAACAGAAGAGAGTTGTATGAAAGCAGTTGATGCATGTCCAAAAGCATTCGCAATTTGTTGGACGGAATGAGAAACTGCTACTGTGATGTGCACAAATGAATAATTGTTTTGAGAAATGCATTAACTGATGTGCAAATGGAAATAGTGTTGTGAGAAATATGCCAAAGCCACTGAGAATAACTGTAAATTTCTTTATCTGGAACTCAAGACAGACTCAAATGCATTTTAACTCAATGGAAAATACTGCAAACATGTCTTGGTGTTTCAGAAACAGTTTTCTAACAATGTTTTAGAATTTTAAACAGTATTTAAACAGTATAGTTTTATTTCAGAATCAGTTGTGTACCGATATTATTTTAGTAGTCACAGTGTAACAGTGTCTTTTTTCAAAAACAGTGGTGTAGCAATATCTTTTCAAAAAATAAAAAGTAGTGTAAATGTGTTTTAATAACAGTAGTTCATGTTAACCTATAGTGCATTAACTAATGTTAACAAGCACAATCATATTTTAATAATGCATCAGTTAGGCTGCATTTACACTGCACTGTTCAAGTGACTCAATCCGATTTTTTTTCTCCCATGTGTCAGATCGGATATGGCCCATGTACGTGTAAGCAGGAACAAATCACATGGATTCCGATTTACTCAAATCAGATTCAGGCCTTGTTCATATGTGGAAATTTATCCGATATGAATCGGATCTGTGCCCTCGTGTCAGCAGTGTAAGCAGGTAGATCAGATGTTAACCTGTCAATCTGAGTCACGCATCATTAAAAACCATAGTGAATGACGTCAACTCTGACGCTTTTATTTCAGAACAGACTTCAGCAGAGTCCCAAACCTTAAATCTCATACACAAGGACTTAAACAGCTTTTATATTGTCATATAGCACAGGTATTCAAGCATGTAAACGAGAGCGAGAGAGCGCAATGTCCGCCACGCAACCAATATAAACTAGTATAAAACTAGTGTATAAATCACGCCATGGACATGACAATAAGATGCCTACTGGTTTAAAAAAGCCTATATATCAAAAGAAGATGGACAAATTACAACCTTTCTGTCATAAACTATAGTAAAACAGCTTGTCAAAAGCTGCGAACAGATTACATACAGGAATAGAGAAAAGAGCGCTCTTTAATTGTCAGCTGTTAGTCAGCGCCCGCTCTTTTATTTCCTGGTCATTGCGCCTTTGCCGTGTGCTGTGTAAATGCAGACGATCGGATACGAGTCACTATTAAAAGATGACGTAAGCAGGTCAGCAAAAAAAAAAAAATCGGATACAGTCACAAAATCGGAATTGACCATCAAGATCTGCAGTGTAAATGCAGCCTAAATGTTACACTATGAATATTAAATGCTTTAAGAGATAGTAAATACATTAAATAGATTATTATTCTAAAGCAGGGGTAGGGAACCCATGGCTCTTTGATCCAAAAATATGTGGCTCTCCAGCTGTCTCCCTTCAATTTGCTATTCCCAATTTCCTAATGAAAATACAATTAAAATAGCCTTTTCATTGTATATTTTTACAGCAAAATGAATAAGAATAAGAACAATTTTCAACCAATGCGCGCATGCGGCGCTGTGGATTAACTTGTATCACGACACCAAGAAAGGGCATGCCAACACAATCTCACGGCAATTCGCAACTTTTTGATTTAGTGGCTAATTTGTACGAATTCGTACGATCTAATTCGTACAATTTTGTACGATTTGCTCATCCCCCAATGACGGTTGGGTTTAGGTGCCACGCCTCCTTTTTAAAAATCGCACAATTTCGTACGACTGAACTCGTACAAATTCGTACGAATTAGCCACTGAACTGGCAAAATGTAAAATACTTACGTTTTCTCGTGAGATCAGGCTGGGTATGCCACTTACATGAGAACATTGGGCCATAAAATTCAAACAATGTTCATGAGTGGTGAAAAGAAAGAAATTCTATAAATTGTCCTTTATTATTACATGGACTTGCTCAACATGTGATGCTTTATATATATCCCTAATGGCTCTTTAAAAAATGCATTTGCCAAAAAAATCCAAAATGGCTCTTTGCTGAAAAAAGGTTCCTGACCCCTGTTCCTGCTATATTAAGTGTTACTGCTATATTAAACCTTCCTATCTATTAAAACATTTAGAATGGATTTCTCTGATGGGAAATGAACCATAAATGGTCTTGCTGACCTTATATTGTTGGACTGAAAGCTCTCCCCATTTCAAGTGTTAGTGAATTAAAGTTAGTTTCAAAGATATGCAGACTAATGCACACGCCAAGAGTAGCTGTGTGTTGTATTGTGTCAGTCCTTTTCCACCCACTTCTTCCTGTGTGACGTGCAGAGAAAGTGTCATGCATTACACATCATCAGTGCTGTGTCTGTTTCATTACAACTATCTGAGGATTTCCTGTGCACAACTGACAGAAAGTGCAAACACTTGTCTACTGTTTTCAAACACTGAGAATTTACATATTGTGAATATTCACTCTGAATATCACTCCGCTGCATCTTACAGGTGACCTATTATACCCCTTTTTACAAGATGTAAAATAAGTCTCTGATGCCCCTAGAGTGTGTATGTGATGTTTCAGCTCAAAATACCCCACAGATAATGTTTTATAACTCTTTGAAACGGACTGTTTTGGGCTTTTATCCTAATTGTGCCATTTTGGTGACTGTCACTTTAAATTCAAATAAGATGGTGCTCAAGAGAGGGCGGAGCTACAAATGCCTGTGTGTTAGGATAGTGGCAGATTAAAAAACAAGACAAGATTAAACTTCTATTATTGCATAATCATTCACAGTCACACAGAAATGAGAGAAAGAGAGATTGTGTGTGTGTGTGTGTGTGTGTGTGTGTGTGTGTGTGTGTGTGTGCGTGTGTGTGTGTGTGTAAATGACACGGGCATATCTAATCGCTCATAGTAAAGTGTTAGCTACCTTTTCACAAATATTTTTGAGCATATAGCGAGTTGGTCAATCAACATCGGCTCCCTCCTGAAGCAGATATCAGTGTCTTCAAGATTACACTGATGAATGCAGACTTTGGGAACTGTCACAGAGTTGCTATGGTTACTACAAATGTTTAGGGCAATTTAATACAAAAAGTGATCAAAACTCACTAGAACAACCAGTGTATTAAAAGTCCAATGAAATGTGCATTTTTTATTTGATGTTTGACGTAAATCTTAAACGAAACATGAAGAGAGGGCGGGACATGGTGTAGCCCCTCCCCTTTTTAACAAAACATCTGGCGGGCGGGCAGGTGGACAGATGGACAGATCGATAGATTTATTAATATTTTATATTAATATATAGTTGGTGGTAGACAGACAGACAGACAGGCAGACAGACAGACAGATAAATAGATAGGTAGATGGACAGATAGATAAATAGATAGACAGACAGACAGACAGACAGACAGACAGATAGATAGACAGTTAGACAGATAGACAGACAGACAGACAGGCAGGCAGGCAGACAGACAGACAGTTAGACAGACAGACAGTTAGACAGACAGACAGACAGACAGACAGACAGACAGACGGGATGGGATGGGATGGGACGGGACGGGACGGACGGACGGACGGACGGACGGACGGACGGACGGACGGACGACCGACCGACCGACCGACAGACAGAGAGACAGACAGTTAGACAGGCAGACAGACAGTTAGACAGGCAGACAGACAGTTAGACACATAGTTAGACAGACAGAAAGACAGACAGACAGACAGACAGACAGTTAGACAGACAGACAGACAGACAGTTAGACAGGCAGACAGACAGTTAGACAGACAGACAGACAGACAGACAGTTAGACACATAGTTAGACAGACAGACAGACAGACAGTTAGACAGACAGACAGACAGACAGTTAGACAGACAGACAGACAGACAGACAGTTAGAGAGATAGATAGATAGACAGATAGACAGACAGACAGTTAGACAGATAGACAGACAGACAGACAGACAGTTAGAGAGATAGATAGACAGACAGATGATTTCCTAATATTCTTTAACATGTATATTTTTGTATTATATTATATTATTTTAAATATTACAAAGCCGGTGGCACAAGACCCACGGAGTCAACCGTTATACAGAACTGGGCTCATTTTCTGCATTTCTGATCTGTGATGTCTAACAACTGATAATTACAAATTCACTGGCCATCACGGGTCATCATTCAGACTAATTCCGTTATTGTCCGTAGCGCCCAGGCCTTTTCAATGGCTAGAGTTCCTCGCAGTTAAAGTCCCACAGTCATCACCGTAGCCAGCAGAGAAATGCAAATGACCGCTGCGCTGTGAATGAGACACTTTGTCCGGCGGATTAATCGGGTTTGAACCTTTTTTGTTGTTTTGCAGGAAAGAGCTTCACGCTGACAATCACAGTATTCACGAACCCACCGCAAGTGGCCACTTACCACCGAGCCATAAAGGTCACAGTGGACGGACCGCGCGAGCCGCGAAGTGAGTACCAAATATCACACATCACCATGTGATTAACACGCGCGCTCAGAACCGTTCTCAGAGATGAATGATGATGAGCCTACAGGAATGTCTGTATAATATTACATTTGTGTCAGATTAGAAAATGCATTTGGGCATTGCTTTAAATAAGTGGATAATTCCCTCAATTTTTGTTCAAACTACTTATTCAAAATGAGCTGAATTAACACAATTCTGTTTTTGTTTTTGTTTTTTCGGAGGGGGGAGGGGGGTTCCACTTACATCTGTAAAAACAATTAAAGAGGAAGTGAAGCACTCAGTCAAGTTTAAATTGTTTTGTACATTGGGTTCCACTGTAATAAAAAATATATACAACAAACTCGACTAATGTAACCATTTAGAAGGAAACGGCATGTTTTACTATAGCTTTTAGACCTAGGGCACCGCCATCTTGGAATGTCGCTGTGTCTGACGTCACAGGGTTGGTTCCGTTCCCTCAGCTGAACAGATACAGTAGTAGTGTAAAACTATACTAAGCTATAGTAAAACATGCCGTTTTGTTTTAAACGGTTACATTAATCAAGTTTGTTATATATATCTTTATTAAAGTGGAAATCAATTTACAAAATAATGTAAACTTGACTGGGTGCTTTAATTCCCCTTTTTATGTTAACACAACATAAAGGAATTGTAACACTGTAAAACACAGCAACACTGTAAAAACGCAGAGTTGTTTACAGTGTTGGATTATATATTCACTTACTAGTATTCACTTACTTAGTGTTTACCAACATGAACAAATGTTAGCTATTGAAAATTGTAATTGCTTGGATTGCTTTGTCTAATGCATTAGTAAATGTGCTTTATAGGGATGCTCAAAATAATCGATTAACCGTTAACCGAAAGGGTGCGTTTGTAATTAGTTATCAGTGCTATCAGTTAAACGATTAAAAACTATTACATTTACATTTAGCAGAGGCTTTTATCCAAAGCGACTTACAAATGAGGACAAGGAAGCAATTTACACCACTATAAGAGCAGCAGTGAATAAGTGCTATAGACAAGTTTCAGGTGTGTAAAGTCTAAGAAGCAAAGCATTAGTAATGTAATTTTTTTTGAGAGAGAGAGAGTACAGTTAGTGGTATAGCCAGAGAGGCAGTTACAGATTAGGAAGGAAAGTGGAGACTAAATAGTTGAGTTTTTAGTCGTTTCTTGAAGACAGCAAGTGACTCTGCTGTTCTGATGTAGTTAGGGAGTTCATTCCACCAACTGGCCAGATTGAATGTGAGAGTTCGGGAAAGTGATTTCTTCCCTCTTAGGGATGGAACCACGAGGCGACGTTCATTCACAGAACGCAAGTTTCTGGAGGGCACATAAATCTGCAGAAGTGAGAGCAGATAAGAAGAAGCAAAGCCAGAGGTCGCTTTGTAAGCAAACATCAGAGCTTTGAATTTGATGCGAGCAGCAACTGGCAGCCAGTGCAAACGGGTGAGTAGCGAAGTGACATGTGCTCTTTTGGGTTCATCAAAGACCACTCGTGCTGCTGCGTTCTGAAGCAGCTGAAGAGGTTTGATAGAGTTAGCTGGAAGCCCGGCTAGTAGACAGTTGCAATATATTATTTTATATATTTTTAGTTTGGCTGTCTAAGGGGCCAAACGAATGCGCTTTTTGGGTTAAGAGGGGAATCTTTTGAATGGTTTACTAACAGCCGCAAGTGTTTTGCATGCGGCTCATCCCAGAGCAGCAGTGTTTGTGTTGTCAAGACAAACTACAGAGAACTTTTAAAGAGCATGGTTGCCGCTACATTCATTCTTCCATGTCGGGGCGCCACACCAAAATACATCCCGCCACGGCTACATTACAGCTTCTCATTCAAAACATTCATTCATTGTTGTTGTTGTTGTTTTTAATAGCGTAATATAATCGCACCAAAACGTATTAAAAGGTAAGTGAATTAAAACAGCGCAAACTTTTCTGTAACCGTAGTAGTGATTTACTGAGAGATTCTGCGCTCGCTGCCTGTAATTTTAACTTGCATTATGCTAGCTCTCTATCCTTGGCCCGTTCTTAATTTTATTTCTGTAAAATGTCCAAGAAACACAGCGAAATTGGACTTCATTAAGTCTCAACCTTTATTACAGCTCATGACGGACATTTCTCAAAGAGGGAATAACAGAAATCCTACCTGAGACGGCGCGCCGTTGTGATCGATGACTCTCGCTTGTTTATTAATGCCTGACACAGCGGTGATGTAATTTTGACAGTGGAGTGTCGCTGTTTGATTCGTACTCGTAATCAGGACTTCGTGTCCGTAGTGAAACTGTAATTCGTGTTTGTAAAGTACACCCATCGTAAAATTATCAGTCATATACAAACAGACAAAGAAAATGTCGTATCTGTGTCTGTTCTAATCGCAGATTTTGGAATTGTACCCTCGTAAAATTACGAGTAGGCTTCGTTTTCCTTTACGACTTTATAATTACGGATGCATGAATTTTGTTTACGCACGAAATATTTATGAAATATTTAAAACTTGGAGGTTACGTGCTGACTGACTGACTGACAGGTGCGTGAGGCCAGCAAACACGACATGGCTTTTAGTTATGATGAACACAGATTGTATGATTATAATTTATTTATAGATAAAGGTCTGTGGTCTGCATATCATGACTTTATCTTGCTGGAGTTTATAGCAGTTTCACTTTACTTCAGGACGCATTAATGCCGCTCTGTAGGTCTATTGGGACATTCAAATATTCCTAGAAAACCTATTAAATGTTGGAGACATACTCACTACATAAACGCGCTAAATCACACTTAAGCACACAAGCAGAGGAAATCGGTGCCCAAGCACACTCGTATTGCAGGTAAATGCGATCTCGACTTGTAATACTGTGCTTACGCCATTCTCCATTTGTCATTAATATAACGCCATAGGTAGTGGGTAGATTTGTGTAAAAGGTCTTCCAACACCGCTGGAAAAAATCCTGGAGGAAATACTGAAGATGTATGGAGACTAGTGCTCGCTGTTTCAAGTTATCAAGGGCTGTATGACTTTACAAATCTTGAATGCCTCAGTATTATTAAATATTACAATTGTAACAACATAGACAGCACACTCTTGCACAATCATTTTCAGAATGAGTCTGGGTTGAAAAAAAAATCCGGATGGCTAATTTTTTTTTACTTTAGCCACGCTAATTGCATAACATACAAAAATGTATGTGTCTCACCTCTATAATATTGAAGTGGGGTCAGGCTGCGTTCTGGTCCTGGCCAAAAGCTTGTAACACTATTAAAAATAAGGTGTAAATATTACTGAAGCAGGTTTTCACAGAAATCACACTTTCAGTCTATGTGCATGCTCTCCGAAATGAATGATGTTGTGCATTGTGTCATGATTTTGGCACGATGCCTGTCTGCTCCGCCAGTGGGACGAAACGTGCGCCCGATGCATGAATTGATGCACAGATTGTGTTACGGTACTGTTTTAAAAGACGGATTCAGACGCCTCAATGCACAAAGACAGTCTTTGTGGAGTTCAGAGAGAGGCAAACACAAACATGTGCTGTCAGGATCGCTCGACTTGGGAAAATGTTTACTGTATTGGCCTCTTGTGTCCGTCTGTCATCATGGTCTTAAGAGCGAGCAACCGCTTGACCTTTGACCTGTGCTTAGGCTGTGTCCTCAATGGACCACAAGCACACTGTCCTCTATATACTGCGCACACTTTAAAAAATATCTGTTAATTAATAGTTTCTGTGTTTTGTGATTCACAGGTGTTTTCTGTTTATTTACGCATGTGAATTGCATTATGGGATGTTGATCTTTGCTCTGTCGACTTTGATGTTGTAAATTCAACTCTACAGTTTAACAAAGTGACTTTTATATATTACTTTAAACTATTAAAAATGGTCATAAATGTCACTTTTCCAAACTTTTCAAGGTTAAAAGTTGCTGGAAGAAAGATCAACGACCCATAATGCGATTCACATACATAAATAAATGGGGGGAAATCAAATTTAGCATTAAATAAACAGATAATTGTTTAACAGATCATTTTTACAGTGCAGGAAATAAATAAAAGGGGTGGTCCAGAGTGTATTTTTAGGGCTTGGTTGTGTTTATGGGTGCAAAGCAACGTGTGCTCATGCTTCATTTGTAAAAAATCAAGTTATTTTTCATATATCCTACTTTGATTATATACAGCTACTCAGCTAACATGAAAACGAATGTCATATTTCCTAGTTCCTCCGAAAGCCAGCCCTCAAGAGGCTCTGATTGGTCAGCTAACATAATGCGCATCGGCTCCACGTCACAGGAAGCATCATGCCTTTACTAGCACACGCTTTGCTTCTGTTGGGTAAATACTGTCAGTCAGTGTAGCCAACCGTATCAATTTGAGCCTGAATCAGACCGAAAATAAAAAGGACACGTCACGCCTGCTCTTTAAAATAAAACCCGACAAGTGTCTTTCATATATATTCTGGTTATAAGCATGTGTAAGTAATATGAAACATTCACAATATCTTTTGCGCGATACGTGTTATTAGAGATGTGTAGCGCTATTAGCGCATAGAGAGACACTGCAGCGCTGCTGAAGATTCTGGGTGTTTACAGCGGTTTGATGGATAAATATGAATTAGTAGCTAAATTGTTAATGGTGCCAAACAGCATTTCCCGTTGTTTACATCCTTGTTTACATCCTCGCTACAACATTACCATTAACGCTAGACATTGCGCACGTAATAGATCAATTTTAACAAATAAAAACACTTACAGGTTGTGGCTCACAATCCACAGCTTCGTCTATTATGGTTGGAGCTGCTCCTTCTTTGAGGAGATTTTAGCCGAATCCAGCACTGAACTGGGAGAGATTCTGGAAGTCCTCTGTCAAATGCTAGCTATATATTTTTTTATAATTCTCTGGAACATAATTAAAATGAAACTGTAAGCACTTCTTTCTTTGTGTTGTGTCTATGGAAGCCCAAATACAGAAACAGAAGAAGCGCTGTGGAAATAGCAGCATTTGGATGCCATTTTAGCTTTCTCTGCTATAACGCTACAGCGCCTCTGGCCACGCCCCTTTGCTGCGAAGGGTGAATGCATGTAATCTAAAGGGTTTATGTTTTCATTTAACCGGATGTATTTTTTGTAGTCCCCAAACTTCGTTTGCTGTTGGCTTTGCTAACCTAACTCTGTAAAAGCCAATGTCTCCCTTTGCATTGAACTTTGAGCATCTTACATTCAGAGATGTTGTTCACACATCTACATTAAACATCAACTAATGTTTAAAATATGATATCGGAGTGGACCACCCCTATAAAAAAACGTTTTTTTCCATCACAAAAAGTCCATTTTGTTCATCAATATTGGGTCGTTATGTGATCGACTAGATTTATAAAAAACCACTGTGTCATTTCGATGACAAAAATACATTGAACAGAGACATGAAAAAGAGAAAGAGCCCATGTTTTTCTTTCCCTCTAAAGGAACCCGATCTGGGGTGCGTTTCCCAAAAACATCGTTAGCCAACTAAGGTCACAAATTACGTCGTTACAAACATAGTTCGTTTATTTGGCGTTTCCCAAATCCATTGTTTCAATGAACATTCGCAAACTGCATCGCAAACTTGTGCACTTGCAACTACACCTCTGGAGCTGTAGTTAGAAACATAGTTCCTGGCTGTGTTTTATTCCCAGTTATCCCCCTATGCCCTATTTGCTTAGAACATTCTAACATTTAAACTTGGAAATTAAAAAAAAAAATCATTAAAGTCATCACTCTGAGGTGTAATTTGCTTTTAAAGTATTTTTACAGTTCAGTTTTAACGATCTTCATGTTTAAAATTGTGCTCCCTTCGCAGTGCACTTTGAAAACATTGATGTCATTTGGAACACAGCCGTGGCTCATGACGAAAGCTGTAGGTGACCTATTATTTAAAAGTGGAATTTATGTTACGTCTCCAAAGCTTGTGAAAACAAAAAACATAGCATGCGTTAATTCTTTTATCTATAGTAGGTTATTTATTAAGTATCTGTACTGTATAAGACATGCTGGTTAGAACTTTCTGCTGTGGTTTACAAGTGTCATATTGTAAAAGTAAACTTTTCTAAAAAAAAATAAAAAATAAATAAACAATGTTCTACTTAATAGTAAAATAATAATAATCATCATCATAAATATTAATTTTAAAATGTGATTTTTTTCATTTCCTAATAAATAATAAATATAAAATTTCATTTTTTAATAAATAGACTCATTATTTATTTATTTATATGATTTATATATAATATTAGAGTACGTTTTAGCTTTTGTAGTGATTTTATGTTCATTTAGAATAGAATATATAATGTTCTTAATAATATTTTTTTAAGGAAACATAGGCTCTATATGTGCCATTTACATATATTTGGAAAGCGAGTGCATGTTTTTACCAAAACAAATATTGGACTTTTTTTAAATGCGTGTGCGTATAAAACACTATCATTTGCACAAAGAAACCATGGGGTTCTTCTCTAAAGAAGTAGTTACTCCGCCCCATTTATAGCATCAATATGGGCGTTTTACGTTATAACTAACGTGGTTCGTGCGATGGATCTGCGACAGAGAAACTACTGGTTTTGGGAAACACTCGTCACTACATCGTTCTTTTCCCCACCGATGCATCGTACTATGATAGTTCAGCAGCGAGTTAAGTCATTGTTTGGGAAACGCACCCCTGGTAAGAAACACTCCAGTTATACTTCAGTTATGAAAAAGCCACTTCATCTGAGCTGATGTCTGGACTTGTGAGATCTGTTCTCATGCTTTAACTTCTCAGTTGCTCTCACTACCTGAAAAAAACAGAAGAGCAACTGTTAGAAGAGGCTGCCAAATTTCAGTTTTCACACTGAGCCCCAGGACCTGTAAATACACACAAGCTGTCGTGAATTACTTTCATGTGGCAGAGAATGGAACCGGGAACACAGAGTGCTTGACTTTCTTTAGTACGTGTTTATATTAAAGTCTGTTGCCGATTGACATTACGGCCAAAGTTCTTCACAATACCGAATAAAAGTGGATCAGGTTCCACCAGCCGTTAGCAGTGACTGACAGATTTCTCTTATGTCTATGTTTTCTATGCAAAACTGTTTTGTTGTCAGTTGTGAAATTGCTCAAAGTGTTCATGATATGAGAGCTAGTTTTAAAAGTGCTCTTAACGTACATTCTAAATGATCATACACACACACACACACACAAACACACACATGCAAAAAAAAAACATTGACATGCTTGGAGAGATCTGAGAAATATCTAGCGAGCAGAATAATTGAAAAATAATGTTTTCATTGTCTTAACCCTAATATTTATTTATTTTTGTATCATTTTAATGTCTTTGTTATGAGAGTCATAAGCCACGAACCAAGCAAACTAGCTCAGAGGAGGATCAAAACATTACTTTTCACATTATTAGCAACCCTTAGCAACCCAATAGCAACACCCTGGTTACCACCTAGAATATTCCCAATGATTAATTACCTTTCACATCATCAC
Organism: Danio aesculapii; assembly: GCF_903798145.1. Classification (NCBI taxonomy): domain Eukaryota; kingdom Metazoa; phylum Chordata; class Actinopteri; order Cypriniformes; family Danionidae; genus Danio; species Danio aesculapii. The sequence continues at coordinate 47,743,630 of NC_079451.1, read as the reverse complement.
ATGCTGTTACTTAGCAACCCCATAGCAACACTCTGGTTACCACACAGAATATTCCCTATGATTAATTACCTTTCACATTATCATATGCTATCACTTAGCAACCCAGAATAATCCTTATGAGTAATTTAGCAACCCAGAATATTCCTTATGAGTAATCAACTTTCACATCATCACACGCTATCACTTTGCAACTCCATAGCAACACCCTGGTTACCACACAGAATATTCCCTATGATTAATTACCTTTTACATTATCACATGCTATCACTTAGCAGCTCCATAGCAACACTCTGGTTACCACCCAGAATATTTCTTATGAGTAATTTAGCAACCCAGAATATTCCTTATGAGTAATTCAATTTCACGTCATCACACACTATCACTTAGCAACCCTATAGCAACACCTTGGTTACAACCCAGATTACTCCCTATGATCAATTATCTTTCATATCATCACATGCTTTCACTTAGCAACCCCATAGCAACACCCTGGTTACCACACAGAATATTCCCTATAATTAATTACCTTTCACATCATCACACACTATCACTTAGCAACCCAGAATATTCCTTATGAGTAATTAACTTTCACGTCATCACGCACTATCACTTAGCAACTCCAGAGCCACACTATGGTTACAGCCCAGAATATTTCCTATTACTAATTACCTTTTACATCATCACATGCTATCACTTAGCAACCCCATAGCAACATTCTGGTTACTGCCCAGCATATTTCCAATGATTAATTACCTTTCACATCATCACATGCTATCACTTAGCAACCCCATAGCAACACCCTGGTTACCATCCAGAATATTCTCAATGATTTATTACCTTTTACATCATCTCACGCTATCACTTAGCAACCCCATAGCAACACCCTGGTTACCACCCAGAATATTCTCAATGATTTATTACCCTTCACATCATTGCACGCTATCACTTAGCAACCCCATAGCAAAACCCTGGTTACCATCCAGAATATTCCCTATGATTAACTACATTTTACATCATCACATGCTATCACTTAGCAACCCCATAGCAACACCCTGGTTACCACCCAGAATATACTCAATGATTTATTACCTTTCACATCATCGCATGCTATCACTTAGCAACCCCCTAGCAACACCCTGGTTACCATCCAGAACATTCCCTATGATTAATTACCTTTCACATCATTAGATGCTATTACTTAGCAACCCCATAGCAACACCGTGGTTACCATCCAGAATATTCCCTATGATTAATTACCTTTCATATCACCACTTTATCACTTAGCAACACCCTGGTTACCACCCAGAATATTCCTTATGATCAATTACCTTTCACATCATCACATGTTATGACTTAGCAACCCCATAGCAACACCTTGGTTGTCGCCCAGTATATTCCCTATGATTAAGTACCTTTCGCATCATCACATAATATCACTTAGCAACACCCTGGTTACCACCCAGAATATTCCCTATGATTAATTACCTTTCACATCACCACACGCTATCACTTAGCAACCCCATAGCAACACTCTGGTTACCACCCAGAATATCCCCAATGATTAATTACCTTCACATCATCATGCAGAGACACACAGTCTGATCGCTGCTGTAGATCTGCATTTGGCACATTTGTAGAAAGCACACGCCAACCTGCCTGGCACACAGCTGTTGCCACCGGCCTCGTATTCATAGATGAACTTTCTGGCAGCAAAACCAACAATATCGCTTCTAAACGTCTCGTTTTTTCCCCGTCTCATCTCAATTAACACATCTGGCAGCAGCGTTTTGGAGACGCTTTATGCCAGTGTGTGATCTTCATTCATTATCGGATTAATCGTGCCCGCGGGCGTCTCTGATGTGATGAGCCTTTCATCTCACACTACCGATTCATCTTCTGTTTCTCTTTCTAACTCTCTGTGCATGCCGTATCAAAGAAAACAGCGGTCGATTACCTCCAAACATGGCTTCTGTAAGTGTAAACAAACATGTCAGCTAGTTATACTGCGGCTGAAATATAAAACTATGCTTTAAATATGGATATAAACATCCGTTGCTAAATAATCTTATATTTACAGATGTAAGACTTGACTACAGAGAGGTGGGAGTGGGCGGAGCTAAATTGTTATTTCAGAGCAGTTTGCCTCGCAGCAGCTCTGTGATTGGTGGACTTTTCACTATAGCATTGTGGGTAATGTAGTTACAAAGGTTGCAGAATTTATTCATTCATTCATTCATTCATTTTCTTTTCGGCTTAGTCCCTTTATTAATCTGGGGTCGCCACAGTGGAATGAACCGACAACTTATCCAGCATATGTTTTACGCAGCGGATGTCCTTCCAGCTGTAACCCATGACTGGGAAACAGCCAAACACACTCATTCACTCATACATCACGGACAAATTACCTTACCTCATTCACCTATAGCGTATGTCTTTGGAAACCGGAGCACCCGGAGGAAACCCACGCCAACACGGGGAGAACATGCAAACTCCACACAGAAATGCCAGCTGACCCAGACGAAGCTCGAATCAGCCACCTTCTTGCTGAGGCAACAGTGCTACCCACTGCGCTACCGCACTGCCCAGGTTGCAGAATAGTTCTAGAATAATTTATTTACTGTAGTTGGGAAAATCTTGTTATAGCAAATAGTGCTATGAGCCAAATTGATTCTTTTTCCAAAATGGAGATGAGGATGGAGGATGAGGGAGCTCTCAGATTTCATCTAAAATACCTTGATTTGTGTTCAGAAGATGAATGAAGGTCTTAAGAGGATTGGAATGACATGAGAGAGAGTAATTTACTCACAGAATTTTCCTTTTTGGGTAAACTAACACTTAAAATGGTGGTACGCTTCTTTGGGGCTTCTCCACACCGTAACTCTCCTGGATGTGGGAAAGCCAGTAAAGGTGGACTCATCAGAGAACAATGCATGTTTCACATTGTCCACAGCCCAAGATTTTTGCTGCTGGCACCAATGACCCAGTAGGTACAGGACATCAACATGATGTCTGATTGATGTTGTACCCTAATGTCATGGAAATGAAAATAGGATTGACGTCAGAACCCAACGTCAGGTCGAAGTAAATGTCGAACGTCGGACAGACATTGCATTTTGGTTACTTTCCAATGCAACCTAAAATCAACCAAATATCAACATTTAATGATGCTACAGCTTGACGTTGTGTGGACGTTACCACTATGACGTCTATCAGACGCTGGATTTTGGTTGCCATACCTGTCGAACAAATGTCAGTATTTGACGTCAATATGACGTTGGTTTAAGATGCTGGATTTTGGTCACTTTCTAACACAACCTAAAATCAACCAAATATCAACATCATTTCACGTCGTTATTGCACGTCAAAATAACATTGTCCTTAAATGCTGGCGACCTAAATCTAACCTAATATTAACGTCTTATGACGTTGTGTGTCTGCTGGGGAAACTGATGTTTGGCATTGGTACCAGTGACCAAAGGTTTGGCTATAGCACCTCAGCCATGTTTATTGACCCTGTGGAGCTCTCGACCAACAGTTTTAGTGGGAACAGGAGAGTTGAGGCACACATTTAATTCTGCAGTGAGTTGGGCAGCTGTGGTTTTATGTTTTTTAAATACAACGTCAGCAGCCATGGGTCCTGATACATCACAAATTTAGTTTAAATTGAAATGTATTATCTTTGTATTTTTAAAGATGTTCAGTGACCAAACCTTTATTTTAATGAATATAACCACTTAATAAAACTGTTTCGTTCAAATTCACCAAAATATATTACCTTTATGCACTGATGCAAATATTAATTATTCACAATGGAGTGTACTCAATTATACTGTATGTTTTTGTTTTGCTTTTGTTTAGTTTTAGTCCCTCGACGATTTAGGATTGCTTTATTAATAATTTTAAATAGTTTTTGATTATTTTTTTATTTAATTTTTGTAAAAGATTTAGAAATTTAGTGTTTCTGTCATTTCTATTATGTTTTTGCTGTTAAAAATATTATAAAAATATAAAAATATGTCCACAGTTTTTATAAACTTTTATGAACTTGTTTTTTTTTTAAATATTAAAATGAAAAATGTTTTCCTGGCAACTAGCCAAATTATAGTTATTACTGTGTAAATATATATATATAAAATTCGGGTTCTCAAATTTAATTGGCAGATAGCCGTGCATTATTCTGTACCCTAGTGTATTACTCCACCCACATGGTAAGCAGAGGATTAAACTCACTACAGTTTGACAAATATTGCAGCTGCTGTACAACATAATGTACTTAAGAGGCTTTTTTAGGTGTGGATGTAGTTGTTTTAGGTTGCAACTATGCAGTTTATTTATAAGGATAGTGCCTATTTTAAATCTTTATAATTTCGGAGATTCAGGCGGCATGTTGGTGACATTCTGCCACAAGATGGCGACTGAGACCGCGTAATAAGTCCTTAGGAGAGAAAAGCTCAGCGTTTTCTTTTCATATTTCAAACTACAGCTGATCAAATGATTATAAAACAGGTCAGGGACTTTCTAAGACGATCTCTCTCTCTTTTGTATTTTGTAGTGCTTTATTTATACCATAGTAATCTGCTAGTGTTTGCTCTGCTTTGACTTATATGGGTTAATTATTGTAATCTCCTGATAGTAACAGAGAAATACTGGGAAATCTCTGTAGACTGATGACATGTCTTTGGACTCTGGGGTAAACCGAAGCACCCAGAGGAAACCCACACAAACACGGGGAAAACATGCAAACTCCACACAGAAACGCCAACTGACCCAGCTGGGGCTATATATATATATATATATATATATATATATATATATATATATATATATATATATATATATATAAACTTAATATAGATAACTTTTTTGATTTATATATATATATAGTTTTTGTGTAGTTATTTTGTTGCTTCAAATTAAACTAGGCAGAAAGTCTTTTACTATGTCTGTCATATCAGTCATTTATGTTCTTTTCACTCAATAAAAAAAATAATAAAAAATATTGACGATAATAACAAAAATAAAGTAACAAGAGCTTAAAGTGCTTAAAAAACTGGTAAACTGAGACTGAGATAGACTCTCTTATTATGCGTTGCACCATTTATGTAAAAGTACAATGTCAAATAAAGTGTTTTTTTTCTAAACAATAAAAAAAAAATTAAAAAAAAATTAAACTAGGCAAACAAGTTAAATTTTGTCTTGCTAGTTTACATTTCTGTATGTTTTTGATGTATTTTTTATTCTACTAAAATTAATACATTTTTATATATATATTTATATATACATATATGCAACCCAGGCTCATTGTGAGAATGTAGTCCCGGGGATGTTTCTGGAGACCGCGAAATACGTAGCCGGGGGTACGTACGGCTGCATTTCATTTTTTTAAGCGAACGCTGCGGGGCGGTGTGACGCCGTTCCCTTCGGCGCTCGCCGGCCGGCCAGCCGGCCACTCGCCTCCGTGTGGAGGGCTTTCCCGCTGCAGCCAGTTTGTCCGGTTAGCTCTTTGTGTACTCTGGCGGACTCGAGGCGCAGAGAGGGGCTGACCACGACGACGACGACCGGGTTCGAGTCCGGGGAAGAGCGGTTCCAGAAATCAGGTAAGAAAACAAAAACAAAATCAAAAAAATTAAGCGAACAAGTTCGTCACAGGGTGAGGATGTGGTCAAAATCCGAAAACTTGGTAAAAATCAGACGAGGGCTTTTCTTTTTCTGGACGGCTTTTGTGAATCGTCGTTGGTTGGGTTTAGGGACGGAGGAGGGTGGGTCAGCCGATTGGCCGGTCGCACGGTCAATCATTCTGTCATCCAGGCAGACAGGCGGAAGGTCATTCGACAGCGGCCTCTAGCGGGTTTACGCGAGAACGGCGCGGGAAAAAGCGCGCACAGCGGCCTCTCGCGGACTCGCGAAAACAAAAACTGCACAAATACGTACCTCCCGGGACGTATTTCGCGGTCTCCAGAAACGTCCCCGGGACTACGTTCTCAGAATGAGCCTGGGTTGCATATATGTGTGTGTCTTTTATGGTTTGAGTTTTCATAACTATAAATCTGAAAATACATCTGGTAACTCTACAGATGCCATAAATACAGAGTGTGTTTAAAAATACTGCTACTAATAAACTCACAATTCAATATAAAAATAATAATAATAAATATGATTCTGAATGACTACACATTGAACTTTTGCTTTGTGCCTAATTTTTTGATTTGGTATCTACACTTTTGACATGTTTTTATGGTTTTCAGTACAAAAAAGATCATTAATTTTCTTTCGGCTTAGTCCATTTATTCATCACGGGTCGCCACAGTGGAATGAACCGCCAACTATTCCGGCATATGTTTTACGCAGTGGTTGCCCTTCCAGCCACATCCAAGTACTGGGAAACACCCATACACTCTCACATTCACACACATACAATACGGCCAATTTAGTTTATTCAATTCACCTATAGCGCATGTCTTTGGACTGTGGGGGAAACCGGAGCTCCCGGAGGAAATCCACACGAACACGAGGAGAACATGCAAACACAGAAATGCCATCTGATCCATACACACACACAAAACACTTATATTAAACGAGTACTTTGTGCCTTCAATTTTTTTTAAATGGCATCAACACTCTGCCCATGTTTTCCCGGTTTCTAAGCTGCTCTCCCCTTTTCCCAAACTGTGAAAGCAACTGAGAAAGAGCAGATCTATTTAGTCTAGCGTGAAATTCCCCAGCAGCGTCTCCTCATTTGTAAAGAAAATATCACTTACAGGATTCAACCGGAGCCTGATCCAATTATCTGCAGCCAATGGCAGCGAGACAAGCGTCCCTCCTGTTGCTCAGACAGCAGCAGTGCATTGTGGGATTGAGCTGTAATCATTGGCAGCTCTCGTGTAACTCTGCTTATTAAGAGTAATTTGGGCTAATAGATTGGGAGGAGGCCTGTGTTACTCTTACCTCCACCACTGCCAGTGTTTCTCCATAATAGCGGCGTTTTACACGATATCTGATCCTCCAGCGCTCGCTCCACACGTCAAACACACTCTCTATATGCCTGAGAGACGGGAAAAATCAATACACAGCAAAGCCAAATCATTCATATGCAGTTGAAGTCAAACTTATTAGCCCTCCTGCGATTTTCTGTTCATTTTCAAATATTTCCCAAACGATGTTTAACAGAGCAAGGAATTTTTTAACAGTAATTCTTATAATATTTTTTCTTCTGGAGAAAGTCTTGTTTGTTTTATTTCGGCGGTTAAAGCATTTTTTAAAACCATTTTAAGGTCAATATTATTAGCCCCCTTAAGCAATTTTTTATATGTTATATAATGACTTGCCTAATTACCCTAATTTGCCTAATTAACCTAGTTAAGCCTTTAAATGTCACTGTAAGCTGTATGGAAGTGTCTTGAAAAATATCTAGTCAAATATTATTTACTGTCATCATGGCAAAGATAAAATTAATCAGTTATTAGAGATGAGTTATTAAAACTATTATGTTTACAAATGTGTTGAACAAAATCTCTACGCTAAACAGAAATAAGGGGAAAAATAAAAAATAATTAAAATTTAACAGGAGAGCTTATAACTCTGACTTCAACTGTAGAAGCGTGCACTTAAACATGAAAAAATAACCAAGTGGATGGTATTAAATACTGTACAGGTAGTGAAGCATGAGGGTTTATGAGGTTGATTTATTAGCTAAAAAGTGAACATTATTTTACTATTAGTATTGAAGATAATTATAGAGAATCATATAAATAAAAATGGAATATATGCATATGTAATATATACAATTTTAGAATGTGCACAGTATTTTTATTTTAACTTTATTAAGTTTTAACTATGCGTTTTTTTAATGTATGCACTTTTTATTAATTTATTAAATTAAATAATAATAATATTAAGAAAATAATATTAATTTAAATGAATAAAAATACAAGTCAGATTTTGCAGAATTATATATTTATATATTTTTATGATTTTTATAATTCAGGGTTTCTTTTGTTTAGCAAAATTATTTTTATTAACTATCTTTTTCTTAAGTTTAAACCCATAAAAACACATTTGAATTATTTTTAGTAAAATAAACATTAAATGAAATATATATATTTAATAAATAAACAAACTAACAGTTAGTATAATCCAGGGGTTTTAACTAAAACTATTTTTTCAAATTCAAAAATCATAAAAACATGAACTATTTGTTGTGAAATAAACATAAATAAATAAAATATATAATAAAATAAATATACAATATACAATATACAATAAAATAAATACTTAATAATAAACATAAATAAATAAATAAATAAATAAATAAATAAATAAATAAATAAACAAACAAACATATTTTACAGCAAACTGGCAATGCATGTTTTGCATGTTTTAAGTGTGGTAAAATATATATTTAATACCAAACATAAATAAACAAACAAACAAGCAAACAAATATATTTCAGCAAGCTGACAACAAATAAAACATAAGTCTTGTTTTAAATACATACAAATAAATAACAGAAGTTAAACAAAACATAAATAAAACAGCTAAAAATACCACTAATGTAAAATCCCTCCTAACAGCACAGCTCATATTCATAAATAAGAATCATTTTCCGTACCGGACTGTACTGAGAATCTTCTGTTAAACTGTCATCACTGGATTGTTTTAAGCACAGTTTAAGTCTGTAAGTGTTCGCATGCAGAGTCTAGACGGTGTTTCTAAAGGTAAAGGCATGTGGAGAGTTTGTGCTTGGTAATTAATGCCACATCTCATTGGGCAGATGGAAAACATGGGCTGTTTTCAGAAAGCGTATTTGCCAAGATGATCCGTGACGCTGTGTTTTGACTGCTGGAAAACAGCTATTGTCTCTGCATTGCCAAACACGTCTGACAGCAGGACACACTTCAGATCCTCAAGTTCCCATTTTTAAAAAGCATTAATAATTAAAAGCAAATCAAATAAATACCCTTGTTGAAAAAGTTTGTTTATTTCAGATAATAGATTTGCTGTATGTAGTTAGCAGAAATCTTTCTTTCTCTGCATTTCGTTGCCTTGTACTTGTACATGTGTGATGACAATAAATCTAATCTAATCTAATCTAATCTAATCTAATCTAATCTAATCTAATCTAATCTAATCTAATCTTAAACAGTTACAGTAGTATAATCCAGGGGGTTTTACTTAACTAAGACTACTTTTTTAAAAATTAAATTATATAAGTAAAAAAAAAATTAAAAGTAAAATAAAAATATATTTAAAACATACAGAAGCGTAAACTATTATATATATATATATATATATATATATATATATATATATATATATATATATATATATATATATATATATATATATATATATATATATATATATGGTTCTCAAATTTAATTGGCAGATAGCCGTGCATTATTCTGCACCCTTGTGTATTACTCCACCCACATGGCAAGCAAACCATTAAACTCACTACAGTTTGACAAATATTGCAGCTGCTGTACAACATAATGTACTTAAGAGGCTTTTTTAGGTGAGGATGGAGTTGTTTAGGTTGCAACTATGCAGTTTATTTATAAGGATAGTGCCTATTTTAAATCTTTATAATTTCGGAGATTCAGGCGGCATGTTAGCGACATTCTGCCACAAGATGGCGACTGAGACCGCGTAATAAGTCCTTAGGGGAGAAAAGCTAAGCGTTTTCTTTTCATATTTCAAACTACAGCTGATCAAATGATTATAAAACAGGTCAGTGACTTTCTAAGTCGATCTCTTTCTTTTGTATTTTGTAGTGCTTTATTTATACCATAGTAATCTGCTAGTGTTTGCTCTGCTTTGGCTTTTATGTGTTAATTATTGTAATATCCTGATAGTAACAGAGAAATACTGGGAAATCTCTGTAGACTGATGACATGTCTTTGGACTCTGGGGTAAACTAAAGCACCTGGAGGAAACCCACACCAACACGGGAAAACATGCAAACTCCACACAGAAATGCCAACTGACCCAGCTGGGGCTCAAACCAGCGACCTTCTTGCTGTGAGGCGATCGTGCCACCGTGCCACCCCTTACATATATATATGCTTATATGCTTAATATACATAACTTTTTTGATTTATATATATATAAACTTAATATATACATAACTTATTATATATATATATATATATATATATATATATATATATATATATATATATATATATATATATATATATATATATATATATATATAGTTTTTGTGTAATTATTTTATTGCTTCAAATTAAACTAGGCAAAAAAGTTTAATTTTGCCTTGCTAGTTTACATTTCTGTATGTTTTTAATGTATTTTTTTTTTTTACTAAAATTAATATATTTTGTAATTTAATTTGTGAACGCAAAGTTATACATTTTTTTTTATTTTTTATTTTCTTTATTATACATTTATATTTTTAATTATTATTTAACTAATTAATTTAACTATTTATTAGGTTTTTTAAAAATATATATAAGTTAAATGTAGTTAAAAATGTAATAATATAAATAAATATAATTATTTTTATCGTACAATTAAAATTTTCAAACCAAATTTTTAAAAGAGAAATATATTTCAATATATTTTTACCATTCATTTTGTGGTAAAGGCCTGTTTTGCAAATGCTGAAGTTTTAATAAAAACAAACCTATTTTACCATTTATTTGAAAACAAATTATTTGAATCCATTTTCCTGAATAAATCCGATTTTACACCATAAAATACATATGTGGGCCTCAGAAGGCTTTAACACACTGACTGACTGAATAAATCTGTGTTCAGACTCTGAGTTTTTCCGTCACACGTTTTACTGTTTTGTTTGCATAACAGCTTCTGACAGTCAGTCTGTAGCGCATGAAATCTGCTGCTGAAGTCAGACTGTTTACGTTGCGGTTTGCTCTAATTGCTCGATGCTGAAATGAGTATTAGTGGTGAAGCTATGATGTTTCTGTGTCTTTGAACGCTTTGAAAGGCTTGTCCAGACAGGTAAAATGCACACAGCAGCAGCACAGGCCACTGAAAATAAAGCAGAGATGGCAGCTCGTACTTTAAGTAAGATTTTAAAAAAGTGTGTGACTGTTTCTGTTGGCTTTCGTCAACAATTGTGGGTCACACTAGCCTATGGTAGTGGTTGGTTACTTATACCATACCATATATTATACATTGCCGATCAGGCGGGGTCAACGTTTTTGGTATTGTTAGTTTGTGTAATACATGCTTAAAGGAATCAAATGTACACTGCCTGACAAAAGTCTTGTCACCCAACCAAGTTTTAGGAACAACAAATAATAACTTGACTTCTAGTTGATCATTTGGTATCAGAAGTGGCTCAAATGAAAGGCAAAGGCCTCTAGATTACACTTATTTGACCAAAATAAAATATGATCATGCCTTGATTTTGAATGATTTCATTAGGACAGTAAGGTCTGACTTTGCTTAGACAAAAGTCTCGTTACTGAACAGAAATAATGTCCAGTATAGAATATAAAGTCATGCTGCAGTGGAAACAGAATGAATATTGTGTCTGACTCCATCATGAGCTTAGAGGACTGCATCCATACATCTCTACAATGACTCAAATCACTGATTAATAAAGTCATCTGGAATGCCAAAGAGAGCGTTCTTGCAGGACTCCCAGAGTTCATCAGGATTCTTTAATTCACCTTCAATGCCTCCTTCATCTTACTCCAGACATGCTCAATAATGTTTATGTCTGGTGACTGGGCTGGCCAATCCTGGAGCACCTTGACCTTCTTTGCTTTCAGGAATTTTGATGTGGAGGCTGAAGTATGAGAAGGAGCGCTATCCTGCTGAAGAATTTGCCCTCTCCTGTGGTTTGTAATGTAATGGGCAGCACAAATGTCTTGATACCTCAGGCTGTTGATGTTGCCATCCACTCTGCAGATCTCTCACACGCCCCCATACTGAATGTAACCCCAAACCAAGATTTTTCCTTCACCAAACTTGAGTGATTTCTATGGGAATCTTGGGTCCATGTGGGTTCCAGTGGGTCTTCTGCAGTATTTGTGATGATTGGGATGCAGTTCAACAGATGATTCATGGGAAAAATCGACCTTCTGCCAATTTTGACGCTCATAAACAATCATAAAGTCCTCGTGCTGCAGGAATTAGGAGGTTTGCTGAAGGTGCAGCTGATGTGCAGTGAGGGGTTTGTGTCTTTAATAATCTACGACAGTTTGCGTTCATTAAACAGTAAGAATGATTAATAAATCCATATGAAACAGTCCCTTAAAAGTCACGTCTCGTCTTCAGTTTCGGACTCAGGTGAGCTTTGTACTAACACACAAGCGTACCGCGCCAAAGCCACTCTGGCACACCTCCTCCAACCGGCCCAGGTACAGCCAACTGAACCGTGCCTGAGCCTGATTCAGAGCACTCACACTTCTCAAACAATCCGGGAAACGGGCCGGTTTGGATAGCATAGTGTGAGTACGCCTTAAGGTATACTTTACACCTAGATATTGCTTGACGCTATTAGCAGGTTTGGCATGCTGTCCTGGGAGAGAACTTGGAGGAATTTGATTGGATTATTACTGAATACAGATGGTAGACCAGCTGCGATCGATCATATCATCTGCTCCTCTCAAAATTAGTTTGTGAAACTTCATAACTTCATTAACTTCCTATTTTTAGTCAGTTTGATTGACCTAAGTTGAGATGACTAAAATGTAGACAAATATATTTATGTTGCTTTAACTTACTTTAATACTGTATGTTAATCTGTTTTCAACTGCATTTAAGTTACTCAACTCAACTCAATTTATTTCTAGAGCACTTTCAACCAACCACAATGGATACCAAAGTGCTGTACATAAAAACACATAATACATCAAACACACAATGAGCCAAAATACATAGAGTTGAAGTCAGAATTATTAGCCCCCCTGAATTATTAGCCTCGTTTACTTTTTTTTCCCCCAATTTCTGTTTAACGGAGAGAAGATTTCTTCAACACATTTCTAAACATAATAGTTTTAATATCTTATTTTAATAACTGATTTATTTTATCTTTGTCATGATGACAGTAAATAATATTTGACTAGATATTTTTCAAGACACTTCTATACAGCTTAAAGTGACATTTAAAGGCTTAACTAGGTTAATTAGGTTAACTAGGCAGGTTAGGGTAATTAGGCAAGTTATTAAATAATGTTGGTTTGATCTGTAGACTATCAGAAAAAAACATTTGCTTAAAGGAGCTAATAATATTGACCTTAAAATGGATTTAAAAAAATTAAAAACTGCTTTTATTCTAGCCAAAATAAAACAAATAAGACTTTCTCCAGAAGAAAAAATATTATCAGACATACTGTGAAAATTTCCTTGCTCTGTTAAACATCATTTGGGAAATATTTTAAAAAGTAGAAGAAAAAAAAAAATCAAAGGGGGGCTAATAATTCTGACTTCAGCTGTAAACTCACAACACGTGATTAAAGCTCTATCTACCTTGAAGCTCTATCACCTCAACATTTAAGTTATACAAAGATTAACTTCAAATGTATAGTCCATTTAATTGATGCAAGTTGAGATGACTAATAAAAATCTAAATTTTTATGTTGCTTTTACTATTTTTAATAAGTTAATCAGGTTTCAACTGCATTTTTAAGTTATACAAAGTTTACCTTCACATTTTTAGTATGTTTGATTGATGTAAAGTGAGATGACTACAAAAGGCAACAATAAGTTACAATAAACAGTGTACTCCCCCAATGTCACTGTGTCGATCTGCCTCATAATCACCCCCTAAACCCAAAAAATCATCCCAGAAATAAGCGTTTGGCTTATTGGAGCTGTACAGTTGTGTGGTGTCTGATTGTTGCAGTCGGCCCATCGATTTATAAAGCTCTAGTAGCATGTGTGCCCCCTTTTCCTGGCGTAGTTTACTTCCTGAAGCCTGAAACACACGGACCACACAAGCGACTGGCAGCGCTCCAGTTCTGCTTGGCTGCCGTCAGCTTTCTCCATTTCTCTCCCCTCTTTTTCCCTTTACTTCTAAAGCAGGGCGTTCGGCCTCGTCCTGTCCTTAAAAACCTCCCTTCGCTAATTTCGCTGGGAGCTGCCATGTGAAATAATCCATTGTTTGAGTCTTCAGAGAGAGTCGCGGCACGGCAATTAAAGAAACGAAATCTAGACGGATGTATGTTTTCCCTTTCTTCCTCCATGCGTTTTATTTCTGCGTGTGATTGATGCGCTTCTGACGGCTCCGGCTGATATTTGATGTTGCAAGCGTGCTGGTGTTTAAAGAGCGTGGGGTGTTATTGCGGGTCACGGCACTATCAGATGGCAATTTAACATGCAGGCGGAGGTTTTGCCCAGATATGAGGACGCGCTGTGTTTATACACCCTGTATTATTTACCGTCATTAGGCAAGAATACACACAGAAAACAGCTTTTCTTTGGAGGGTTTAAAGATAACATTGAGTATCAGGACAGCTTTTGAGGAAAGTAATACTTGTGTTTATAAATGAAACATTTCATTTTGCCATTTATCACAATGGAACAATAAAAAAAATGTTCTTTTAGATTTGGGGAGGAGGAGGAGGAGTATCAGTTTCCACAAAAATATGAAGCTTTTTTTCATAATTGATGATTTAATGATGTAAAAAATGATATGATTAAGAAGTCATGACAACAAAAATATGGATTTTTTTTCGTAATTGATATCGTGCTGAAATTCATGCTGATTATCATGCACAATCATCTCTAGGGTTTACAGAGAATGGTCCGAAAAAGAGAAAATATCCAGTGAGCGACAGTTTTGTTGGTCAAATGCCTTGTTGATGCCAGAGGTCAGAGGAGAATGGCCAGACTGGTTCCAGTTGATAGAAAGGCAACAGTAACTCAAATAACCACTCATTACAACCGAGGTCTGCAGAAGAGCATGCTGAATGCACAACACGTCTAACCTTAAGGCGGATGGGCTACAGCAGCAGATCACACCGGGTGCTGCTCCTGTCAGCTAAGAACAGGAAACTGAGGCTACAATTCAGACAGGCTCACCAAAATTGGACAATAGAAGATTGAAGAAGTGTTGCCTGGTCTGATGAGCCTTGATTTAGCTGCAACATTCAGATGGTCGGGTCAGAATTTGGAATAAACAACATGAAAGCATGGATCCATCCTGTTTTTGTATGAACGGTTTAGGCTGCTGGTGGTGGTGTAATGGTGTGGGGGATATTTTCTTGGCACACTTTGGGCCCCATTAGTACCAATTGAGCATTGTGTCAATGCCACAGCCTACCTGAGTTTTGTTGCTGACCATGTCCATCCCTTTATGACCACAGTGTACCCATCTTCTGATGGCTACTTCCAGCAGGATAACGCACCATGTCAAAGCGTGAATCATCTCAGACTGGTTTCTTGAACATGACAATGAGTTCACTATACTCAAATGGCCTCCACAGTCACCAGATATCAATCCAATAGAGAACCTTTGGGATGTGGTGGAACGGGAGATTCACATCATGGATGTGCAGCCAACAAATCTGCAGCAACTGCATGATGCTATCATGTCAATATGGAGTGAAATCTCTGAGGAATATTTCCAGTACCTTGTTGAATCTATGCCAAGGATGATTAAGGCAGTTCTGATGCCAAAATGGGGTCCAACCTAGTACTAGTAAGGTGTACCTAATAAAGTGGCCGTGAGTGTAGTTCATTCATTCACTTTTTAATTTTCCTTCGGCTTAGTCTATATTTCAGAGGTCGCAACACAGTAGAATGAACCACCAACTTATCAAGCATATGTTTTACACAGCGGATGCCCTACCAGCCACAACCCAGTACTGGGAAACACCCATACACACTCATATACACACACACACACACTAAGGCCAGTTTAGTTCATTCAATTCCCCTATAGCACATGTGTTTGGACTGTGAGAGTCGGGACTCGAACCAGTGACCTTCTTGCTTTCAGTCGACAGTGCTAACCACTGAGCCACCATGGCGCCCCGCTCATTCACTTAAAAATAGTTAACTCGCTTTTTTTAATGTAGGGAATCACTTTTTACAAGCTGTTTTAATGTATAAATGTAAGTTAAAATGACTTTTTATTTCTATTCTTATCTAATTTACTCATATAAATTCGCGAATCCTCACACTCGAACGATTACTTAACAACCACATTACTCTGAAGACTAAAATAATAATACTGAAAATTCAGCATTGCACAACCGGAATAAATCACGTTTTAAAATATATTAAAACAGAAACGAGTTACTTTAAATTGTGGTTATTGCTGTATATCTTATCAAACAATGCAGCCATAGTCGAGATTTGTTTTCTAATATAATAGTACATGCTGTAGTATAGTTTAATAACCTCCTCCAAGCACAGAGTAATGCCAGGCAAGTTTTTTTTTTCTGAAGAGACTAGCAGACTACTTTCTTTTTTCTTCACCAAGGCAAAGTTTTGTTCCTCGGCTTTAAATCTAATATTGTGGATTTCTTTGCTGTAACAGGATCTTTTCACTTTATTGGAGTGGTGTCCATTTGAATATTTGAGCTGTACTGTTGAGAGATGTTTTTGGCACTGGCGTAAACATAAGACCACTCTGCATGTCTCACAGGACATGAGCGTTAGGGATTTTCCTCTCCTTCCAGCTGAATCATTCACATCCCTGGAAAGTTCGTCTCAGAACTTTAAATCCAAAAGTCATTTGCTTATGTCCTCTCCAGAACATGTTCATAAGACACAAATGACAATGCTACACATGAGATTCGCTCGGTATAAAAGTAAATGCTGAATGTGACAAATCTAAACGAGGCTGTGCTTGAAACATCAATAGAGTCGTTACTACCAAAATCTGTGATAAAAGACAAGCAGTATCATCTAAATATAAAACAAAACATCTCCTCTTTTACCCCCAGTGTTAAATATGGCCATAAACCACACATAACGGTAAAAGACGAAAGAGAGAGACACTTTCTGTAAGTTGTTCAGGATAGAAATGTCTGCTAAAAGTGGAAACATTATGGCTGGAAACTGTACGATTCCCCTCCAGAGTTTAATATAAGCCAAAGTTTGCAATCACAAGTCTCATCATGAACATTTTCCATTGTGATCTTAAAAAATAATAAATAAAAGTTCCAGTTGTTTTACCTGAGCTAAAGGATGGATGGATGGATGGATGGATGGATGGGTTGGTGGATGGATTGATGGATGGATGGATGGGTTGGTGGATGGATTGATGGATGGATGGATGGATGGATTGATTGATTAATTGATGGATGGATGGATGGATTGGTGGACGGACGGACTCGATGGACCAACCAATTGGATGGATGGATGGATGGATTGACTGGTGAATGTATTAATGGATTGATGGATGGATGGGTTGATTGATCGATTGATAGATGGATGGATTGATTGATTAATGGATAGATTGATGGATTGATAGGTGGATGGATGGATCGATTGATTAATTGATTAATTGATGGATTGACTGATGAATGGATAGTACTTTCCTCTACATTTATCCTGCTGTTTTTGTAAAAATTTAATGAACAGATAAAAATATGTACATATATTGTGAGATACAAAGTCAGTAAAGAGCAAGATATAAACTCTGATTTGCAGAATTGTTTAAAATTTGGAATGGCTAAAATGGAGATCAGAATTTCAGAACTGCGAGACAAAGTCAGAATTGAGAGATTTACATTTGGAACTCTGAGAAAAAAATAAAAAAATGAAATGATGTATAAGCAGCCACATTTAGTGTTAGTGTTAGCTTGTAAACACCAAATTTCAAACCTAAACAATGGCAAATTAATCATCCACATTTTCCTAAAAACTGCTTTATATTGTTTAACACACGCTGAAATTAAAAGCAACAGAAACATGATTTAGGGGAAATTATTTTAATTCACTTTTAAATATGCGTGATTATAAAAAATAGAATGAATTAATTTTAACCATTAGAGGCTGGCTATATTCATACACTGCTTCCACACAACTGTTTTAACCCTTTGTGTGCTGTTGGGGATGTTTTCGTCCACTCTGGGGTGATTTTGAGTCTTAATTTGGCCACAACTTCCTCTGTTTCAGCAAATGGAAAGATTTTTAGTGACAAATCTCATTTTGACACATATTTTGGAAAAATGCTTTGGAATTTTTTCAAAACTCAACTATAAACTCTGTTTTTGCCCGACTGACTTCCATTATAATCTAATTTTTTAATTGCAAAGCCATGACAGCATATAATCCTGCATTCCTGATTTTTGCTGGTTTTCCCTGTTGGGAAGAGATTAAATGTGTCATTTTTACTGTTGATCATCAGTTACAGTGCAGAAAAGCTTTTATAAGAGTGTAAAAGAGACCAGTTACTTGATATGTTTGAGAAAATCCAAATAAGCAGCTCAGCTCTCAGAACATAGTCAACATAGTAAGTGTATTTCTGCACACACACTATAATCTGCTGTTTTATGCCATAGAACTGCATATAAATGTCAAAACCATTGATGATCAGCAGTCAAAAAATACTACTTTTACCTCTTCCCAACAGAGAAAACCACCAACAATTAAGAATGCATGATTATATGGTTCGGGACTTGTGGAGCTCCGCATCGATGGATTATCTCTTCAGTGTTTGAACTCTCAGCAGTGAATATTAAACCACACTGGACTGAGCTAAACTAAACTTCAACACTAAAAACTGAACTGACACTGTATCAATTTACTATAATCTTCTATGTGACACAATCTACATTGTAAAAGCTATAGAAATAAAGATGAATTGAATTGAATATGGTGTCAAGGCATTGCAATAAAAAAAATGTTGCTATAATGGAAGTCAATGGGGCAAAAACAGCACCAAATATAATGAAAGGGTAGTCCATTCGAACAATACACAAGGGCTATACACCTTATAAAAGTAGTTTTGCATAATCAGTCCTCTTTAAGGGAATTAAAGACTCAAAGTGCTCGACATTCGCTCCTGATCGAGTAGCTGTTTGCACAACCGAACTTCAGAGCACAATCAGGTTTTGCGAGATTAAAAGAAACTCTGGCTCGAACCCACTGGAAAGCAGCCAAGCTTTTGCAGGAGTTTCTCTTTTCTTCTGTGTTTACTTTACTGCCATTCAGCGCAAAACGACCGAGACTAGACAGACGAGGATGAAAAAAAAGTCCCTCTTTAACACATATTCTTCTCAAGTATTGACACAACAGTACCGCTGCAATGAAATCGTATCAAAATGTCTGGAAAAGGTGGTTCATTTGTGATGTTTTGTTTTTTTCGGAGAGTGGACGTGGCGTGACTCGTGCTCTTTATTGCAGGATAGAGGATTGAGTCTGTCCTCTTTTATGGGAAATGAATGAATAAACATTGTCAGCTCATGCTTTTGTCGTGACTCACAGGCATAGTTTCAGGCATGCTAGGAATAATAGGGAAATAAAGCAGTTGTGTAATTTGACTGTGAATTCTTTTGGATCGATGCCACGGTGGAAAAAAAAACCCGACAGCATGCACGGGCAGGTAGAAAGTCGATTTACTTCCCCTCCTTTTGTGCGCTGCTCGCTATTGTGAAAACTGAGATCTGTGCGATTAGAGATTGCTGATGCATCTGACCCACATACTGATCTGAGCATTCGTGTTGCTGTGTTTGTTTGGGGAATAATGAGGTTTAATGGATGTTTCACAGAAATACATCAAATTTTGTCATCACTTGTTCACTTATGTCATTTTACTGCAAAAAAAGGCAAAAAAATAAAAAGTTTTGTCTTGTTTCTAGTCTAAATATCAATCAAGAAGCATTTTCTTCGCAAGTAAAAAAGGTTGATTGTTTTCCAAATTTACAGTGCGCTTGTAAATTTAAAGTCTCACTGAAAACCAAAATTGCCAGCAAGTTACTGTAAATTGTACAGTAAATTGTAATTATTAATGTACAGTGCACTTGTAAACTTGGTCTTACTGGTAACCAAAATCACCAAAACCAAAAATTTACTGTAAAAAAAGTAAACAAGTAAAAAATGTTGCTTCGTTTTCCGAAATAGTAAGTCAAAATTAAGAGAGTTTGTCCATAAAACAAGCTAAATAATCTTCCTGTGGGGTAAATAAAGGGATCACATTTTAAACTGAAAGCAACATTATTTTTCTAAACCTACTGGCAGATTATTTAGTTTGTTTTATGGACAAACTCTCTTAATTTTGACTTACTATTTCGGAAAACGAAGCAACATTTTTTACTTGTTTACTTTTTTTACAGTAACTTATAGGCGATTTTGGTTACCAGTAAGACCAAGTTTACAAGTGCACTGTACATTAATAATTACAATTTACTGTACAATTTACAGTAACTTGCTGGCAATTTTGGTTTTCAGTGAGACAAGCGCACTGTAAATTAATTATTAATATTTTCTGTAAAATTTACAGTAACTTGCAATTTTGGTTGCCATTAAGACTACACATTTACAAGTGCACTGTAAATAAATAATTATAATTTACAGCTAAATTTACAGTAACTTACTGGCAATTTTGGTTTTAAATAAGACAACTAATTAACAAGCGCACTAAATTAATAATTACAATTTTCTGTAAAATTTAAAGTAACTTACTAGCAATTTTTGTTGCTAATAAGACTGTAAATTTAAAACCACAGTGTAAATTATAATAATTACAATTTACTGCAAAAATTACTGTAAATTCTGGCAATTTTGGTTGCCAGTAAGACA
The DNA here is from genome assembly GCF_903798145.1 of Danio aesculapii. Classification (NCBI taxonomy): domain Eukaryota; kingdom Metazoa; phylum Chordata; class Actinopteri; order Cypriniformes; family Danionidae; genus Danio; species Danio aesculapii. The sequence goes on along the minus strand of NC_079451.1, from coordinate 47,722,939 downwards.
AAATTTACAAGCCCACAGTAAATTAATTACAATTTACTGTGAAATTTACAGTAACTTACTGGCAATATTTGTTTTTTAGTAAGACTTTAATTTTACAAGCACACTGTAAATTAATAATTACAATTTACTGTAAAATTTACAGTAACTTGCAATTTTGTTTGCCAATAGGACTGTACATTATTACAAGCGCACTGTAAATTATAATAATTACTATTGTAATGTAAAAATACAGCACAGCTGTAATTATTTATTTACTGTGTGCTTGTAAATTTAGTCTTGCTGACAGCCATCCCAGTAAGTTACTGTAAATTGTACAATACATTTTTTACAGTGTACTTTTTTGGAAAAAGACAGACTATAATTTTAAACTTGCCTTCAGCTGATGATGAGTGAACATGATTTTAATTAATACTTAGTCTGTTCCTCTCATAAAACTATCAGTTTTCAAACCAATGTGAAAGTGAGTGTTCGTTATTTGATGAACTGTCCCTTTAAGAGTCTAGTTCTCTCAAAAAATGTCATTGACAAATTGATCTTCTCCTTAAAATCAATGCAAACATTGTCCAAATGCAACAAAAACACCATAAAAGTACCCCGAAAATAGTCCATATGACTTAAGAAATCAAATGATTGCAATCAAAGCAATGAAAAAAGTTGTTATTTGAGCTCTGTAATAGCATTAGCATATGTTTCTTACACATAACTGTGATATAGCTTCAAAATACTTTAAATATAGATTGCACATTTCCTAATGGCAATTCATGATGTTTGGGGAATCTGAAAACTGCTGTTTTTCCATATAGTGAATGTAAACATTGGCCAAAAATGAAACAACATGAAGTACAGTAAAAAAAAATACTCCATACTCCATATGACTGTTGCTTTTAATTAAAAGTGTTCTGATAGATTTGTGTCTAAAAATGTTATTCAAGCTTTGGGCATTGTTTGCATGTATTCACTGCAGAAATGCATCATATGACTTCCAAATACTCAACACATAAAGCATAAATAATAAGAAATAGTCTTTTTCTGAGCAACATACATCCTTATTCTTTTTCAAGACTAAAAATACAGTTTTATCACCAGTTATTCACCCTAATATCATTCTAGGACACTTTGGGGAAACTACAAACTGTTTTTTTCCATAAACAATGACCAGAAATGACAACGGATAGCATAAAAATACCACCGAAATTTGACTTTTGTTCTCTATTGGCTGTGTTCCGAAACCATACTTCGGATGAGTGTAATTTACAGTACTTTCAGTGTGTTTTTACGCTACATTCCCAATTTGCATTCGTTACATTGAAAACAACAGCATGAACATTGTTTGTTTTTAGGCAGGCTATTCCTTTAAGAGTGTAGTTCACCCAAAAAATACAGGTCTGTCATCAATTATTCACCCTAATATAATTTTATGATCTCTAAAGCAATCTACAGTCAGATTTTTGTCTTTTCATTTACCAAAAACCACAGAAAAACACCATACAAGTCCATATAAAGTCCAGATTTTGTGCTATATTGCAAGTGTATTCAAGATAAGAATTGGAGTCCTTTTTTGCATCAGTTTATCACACAAAATTACAAGTTCAAATGATTTGAAAGATAGAGCATGAACTATTTTTTGAACATTTTATGGATCAATATTTTTCCATTAAATAAAATTAACACTACCATAAAAAGTCTATAAAAATACTGCATGGCTTTTGTGCTGTGTACTGCAAGGGTTTTGAACAGATCCAATAGACTTTTGTCCAAAATGAAACATGGAGTATAAGTAAGTTTTACTGCCATGGTGTCTTTTTATGCATTTCCATTCATTTAAATAGCTGTGTGAATATTTTCCATAGCATCTTTTTAAGTTTCTCAATACAAAACAATACAGGTTTGCAATAACATGGTGAGAAAATGATGTCACCCAAAGATGTCACTCAAAAATCAAAGTTCTGTCAATCACTGAGATTCACTGCCAGGTCATTTTAGGATCATTCTGTGAATCTACAAACTGTATTTTTGTCTATATTTTGCATACAACGATAGTAAACATTTTGTGTGCTTTTTTTTCAAGCATTCTGAAATCATAATCAAGTTATATCAGTTATTAATCATCACATTAAACACCTACATGGCCTCAAAAAACAGTTTAAGCTTCAGGGCATTCCCTGTAACGTCATACAGAGTTGCAGTGCAAGTTCCTGTTTGAAATACAGTAATGCAAGTGAAGACTTTAAAGTAATTTTACAACGCTTTTTATGCTACATTGTACATTCCAATTTTACTTTATTAAAAAATCTCTTTTTAAGTTTTGTTAAGTTTCGTGAATGTAAAACATATTTTTGGGTGAACTGTCCCTTTAAGATCGATTGATCAGAATCGAGGAGTAGGTGTATTAAAGAAACACACCACTGTTTTTGAAAATAGGCTCTTTTTACAACTTTCCTAGAGGTAAACAGGAGAGTTTTACCATTTTTTAATCCAATTAGCCGAACTCCAGGTCTGAATAGAGCACTTTTAGCTTAGCTTAGCATAGATCATAGAATCGGATTAGACCATAGCAAAAATGACCAAAGAGTTAAGATAGTTTTCCTTAAAAGCTTGACTCTTCTGTAGATTCATCATGTATTAAGACTGATGGAAAATTAAAAGTTGCTGTTTTATAGGAACTATGTTCTCTTTTTTGCGTAATAATCAAGGAACTTTGCAGCCTTACCATGGCTGCAGCAGCTGCAATGACATTATACAGAACCTGAAAAATCGACTTTCATCAATATACCCAATGTGACCACCTGCTTACACAGGCACCGTTTGCTGCTCATGTTTAAAGTTACCAAACTGGGGATTATTTTCAGGCGCTTCATAATATCATTGCGCCTGCTGCAGCCATGATACAGTATCAAATTTGACAGAGCTCCTCAAAAATCTTTGGTCTTTTTTGAGCAAGATGCTAATGGTCTAATCCGATTCAATGAACTATGCTAAGCTAAGCTAAAAGTGCTCCGGCCAGACCTGGACATCAGCTGAATGAATTCAAAAATGGTAAAACTCAATAGTTTACCTCTAGAAGAGTTGTAAAATGAGCCTATTTACAAAAAAGTGGAGTGTTCCTTTAACTGCAATCTCTGTCTATTATGGACCCTTTTCACAAACATGTTATGACGCATTTAACAGTCATCATAATCTTAAATACTTGAAAGTTTTACATTTTTTGATTTAAAAGACAGATTGATTACATTCAAGCAGTAGGTGTACTAAAGGAACATGCCACTTTTGTGAAAATAGGCTCTTTTTACAGCTCTCCTTGAGTCACACAGCTGAGTTTTACTATTTTTGAATTTGTTCGGCCAAACTCCAGATCTGAGTGGAGCACATTTAGCATAGCTTAGCATAGATCATTGAATTTGATTAGACCATTAGCATCTCACTCACAAATTACCAGAGATTTTAGATTGTTTTCCTGTTAAAACCTTGACTGTTCTGTAGATTCACTGTGTATTAAGACTGACGGAAAATGAAAAGTTGTTATTTTTTAGGCTGATGTATAGGAACTATACTCTCATTCTTGTGTAATAATCAAGAAACTTTGCTGCCTTACCATGGCTGCGGCAGGCACTGCATAATATCATTGTGCCTGCTGCACCCATGGTACACTGGCAACGTTCTTTGAGTTCCTCGATAGTCTTTGGTAATTTTTGAGCAAAATGCTAATGGTCTAATCCGATTCAATGAACTATGCTAAGCTAAGCTAAAAGTGCTCCGGCCACACCTGGAGATCAGCTGAATGAATTCAAAAATGGTAAAACTCAATAGTTTACCTCTAGGGGAGTTGTAAAATGAGTCTACTTACAAAAAAGTGCAGTGTTCCTTTAACTGCAATCTCTGTCTATTATGGACCCTTTTCACAATATTGCTGCAACACATTTGACATCATAATCTTAAATCCTTAAAAGTTATTAATGTTTTGATTTTTTTTCTTTAAATAAAAACTTTTGTATATTTATATGCATTTATGTATGTATTATACCATCTTTGCATCAAATTACCAAAAAAAAAAAAAAAAGGATTAGCTTATGAGGCATCTGAAGCATAGACTATAAAAAAAACTGCATCGTCTATACAGCAGGACAGTAAATTTGACGTTGTTTTCTCTTCTGGCTGCCGTTATCAGTCTCACACTATTTTTTTCCTTTTTCTGAAAGTCTTGATAATACTATTGTGGAGTTTTTCTTTTATTATTTCAGCAAATATGAAAAAAATATTTGTTGTACTCTCCCACTCACTGCGCTCTAAATTTACCCAACAATGACGACGTCCGCTGCTGGGAAAATCGCAAATGTGAAAAGGGTCCATTGTTGAGGGAACTGTCCGCTTTAAAACTGACTGATCAGAATCAAGCAGTTGGGGTGTTAATTGCAATCTCTGTCTAATATTGTTCGGTAGGACACAGACAGAAACTGGAAGACCCCCCTAAACCGCCGCTGTTCTCCGAGCGCCTGAGCGAATTAGAGCGTTTACGCCAGACCACCATGAGAGTCGCTGTGCAAACCCAGAGTCCCCGGCCTTCTCTCAACGCCACGCCGAACTCCTTCAATCCGCAGGGGCAAGCGCAGATCTCAGGTAAACCGGCTCAGGCATTTTCCTTTCCCTTTAAAGGAACACTACACATTTCTTTAAAATAGGCTAAATTTACATCTTAATAAGCTCATTTTAGCTTAGCTTAGCATAGATCATTGAATCGGATTAGACCATTAGCATCTCGCTCAATAATGACCAAAGAGTTTCGATAATTTTCAAATGTAAAGCTTGACTCTTCTGTATTTACATTGTTTACTAAGACTGACGGAAAATGAAAATTGCTATTTTCTAGGCTTCAGTGATATTACGCAGCGCTAATATCAGTACGCTAATATCAGTACGCTAAAAACCTCTACTCTCCCTCTGCAAGCAGGTGGTCACCACACCAGAAAAAGTAACTTAAATAATTTGATAATTTCGCTAGCCATTTCCTAACCGTATTACAATAATAAACGGCAACTAGGGCTGGGCAATTTGTCAAAAATGCTATCTCGATAATTATTTACCATATTGAACCATAATGATTTATATTTCGATATAAGTTGTTAATGCTTGCAGAGTACCCCAACAATGACTGAAGCCACAAAAAATAGAGGGTCAACTAAATGGCGTAATATATTTTCGACCGATAAATTTAGTGTCTTAAATATCAACAAACTTTTAGATTCCCATTGTTGCACATTTCTGCAGTGTGATTGGCTCTTAGATCATTATAGAGTAAAAAACAGCCCAAAGCTTATCATAGTTATTGACATAAATTATATCACAATTCGATATGATATGGTTTATCGGCCCAGCCCAGCAACTTCTTATTTTTCATATAAAAATCGCCTCTTTTTACAGCTTACAATTGCCTTTTTTGAATCCATTCAACTGAACTTCAGGTCTGGCTGGAGCACTTTAGCTTAGCTTAGCTTAGCTTAGCATAGGTCATTGAATAGGATTAGACTATTAGCATCTCTCTCAAAAATGACCAAAAAGTTTAGATAATTTTCCAATTTAAAGCCAGACTCTTCTGTAGTTACATCCTTTACAAAGACTGATGGAAAGTGAAAATTGCTATTTTCTAGGCTTCAGTGATATTACGCAGCGCTAATATCAGTACGCTAATATCAGTACGCTAAAAAGCTCTACTCTCCCTCTGCAAGTAGGTGGTCACCAGACCAAAAAAAGTAACTTAATTAATTTGATAATTTCGCTAGCCATTTTCAGCATTGGAAAAAGCAACCAAGGCTTGGGCAATATGGCAAAAATTCAATCTCGATAATTATTTTCCATATTGAATGATGACTTATATTTTGATATAAGTTGTTAATGCTTCCAGATTTAAAAGAGTACCCCAACGATGATTGAAGCCACAAAAATTGGAGGGTCAATTAAATGGCAAGAAATATTTTCAACACACTTTCAGATTCCCATTGTTGCCATTTCTGCAGTGTGATTGGTTCTTAGATCAATATAGAGTAAAAAACAGCCCAAAGTTATTGACATAAATTATATCACAATTCGATATGATATGGTTTATCGGCCCAGCCCAGCAACTTCTCATTTTTCATATAAAAATCGCCTCTTTTTACAGCTTACAATTGCCATTTTTGAATCCATTCAACTGAACTCCAGGTCTGGCTGGAGCACTTTTAGCTTAGCTTAGCGTAGGTCATTGACTGGGATTAGACCATTAGCATCTCGCTCAAAAATGACCAAAAAGTTTAGATAATTTTCCTATTTAAAACTTGAGGCTTTTGTAGTTGCATCGTGCACTAAGACTGACGAAAAATGAAGCGTTGCTATTTTCTAGGCCGATATGTCTAGGAACTATTGTCATTCTGGCATAATGATCAAGGATCTTTGCTGGCGTACCATGCCTGCAGCAGGAGCAATGATATTACTCAGAGCTAATATCAGTACGTTAATAACAATTACGCTCTTTCGGTAAGCAGGTGGTCACCAGTGTTAGGTTAGTTACCCAAAAAAGTAACTTTGATAATTTTGCTAGCCATTTCCTAGCAATATTAGTCTAGAATATTTCATTTTCAGTATAAAAATAGGCTCTTTTTGCAACTCCTCCAGAGTGAAAGCGTTTTACCATTTTTGAATCCATTCAGCTGAACTCCAGGTCTGGCTGGAGCACTTTTAGCTTAGCTTAGCTTAGAATCGATAATTGAATCGTATTAGACCATTAGCATCTTGCTTAAAAATAACCAAAGAGTTTAGATAATTTTTGCTGTTTAAAGCTTGACTCTGTTTAAAATTTCGATAATAATTCGCTAGCCATTTCCGAGCCATATTAGCCAAGAAAATAGCAACTTTTCATTTTTCGTCAGTCTATGAACACAATGTAACTGCAAAAGAGCCAAGCTTTAAATAGGAAAATTATTGAAACTCATTGCTCATTTTTGATCAAGATGCTAATGGTCTAATCTGATTCAATGATCTATGCTAAGCTAAGCTAAAAGTGCTCCCGTACCAGACCCAGAGATCAGCTAAATGAATTCAAAAATGCTAAAACTCAACTGTTCAACTCTAGGGCAGTTGTATAAAGAGTTGATTTTGTTTTTAAATGTGTAATGTTCCTTTAACGTAAATATTTCTGGCTGTCAGCCCTCCTCCATCGTGACTTTTAATGGCCAGCCACTGTCCAAACATCAGTATTAAAAAAAACAGGTGGGTTTATTCAAGGCCTGTTTTGCTGGAGATAAAAGCAAGCGAGCGAGAGGTAGACTACATGATGCAATAAATAGAAATGGCAGTGAACATCAGATTTAAACAAGAGATATGAACGGACATGCCAATTCACAAATCTTTTGTCTAGTTTTACTGGAACAAGGCATTATCTTTGTTTGGGATTTGCTGATTACATCACCTTAAAGGGACAGTTCACCCAAAAGTGTTTATTCATTTCCTTTACGACTTCCAAAAGATGTTTAGATGAATCTTCAGAAATCATATACTTTTAAAAGCAAATTTAAATCTTCCTCTGCGTTGTAGCTCTCAAATCTCATCTCAAGCGGTCCAAACCGGGTTTTGGCAATGACTAATGAAGATTCCCGTTTTTGTTCCATGGAAAAAATAACAGCTTACGGGTTTGGAAAGACATGAGAGTGAGTAAATAATGACAGATTTTCATTTTTGGGTGAACTATTGCTTTAATTCCATTACATTTGTCCAAATATTTTCATTAGTTCCTGCTTCACTTTTGGCGTACATTGAAGCATGAGGTGTGTGTGTGTGTGTGTTTTTTGTCTCTCGCATGCGCTTGGTTTTGGAGTTTGCATAATGTTTGCCATTCTCTTGGATGCTGTCCAGTCTCTCTCCCGTCAGAGCGGACGCTGTGTTTACTAGAATACTGTAGAAAACAAACAGGAAACCGTTCTTGGCTCTGAATGTGATTAAGCTATTTACATACCACAGCCTTTTATACTAGTCTGCTCAGTCTCGCTCTTCATATTGTTAGAAAAAGAAAGGTCACCATCTTTGTGTGCATCAAGATGGGTTTTTGGGGGTGATAATTAAAAACGATGAATGTCGAAAATTTACTCTGGTCAAAATTCCTCTTGTTTTTTGCATTGTTATGTTTTTTCATAACAATTAAACAGAACGCTCTTTTGTCATGCATGCTCTTTTTCTGTATTTGTTGCTCACATTTTATATTTTTTTCTCAATGGTGATTCCTATTGTATTTTATATATTATATTAATATTTTTTTTGCGATTTTTAATTCTACATTTTATTATACTTTTATTTCAGCAGAATTTACATAAATTATATAAAGCCAATAAAGTGTATAGTATAAATACTTTAAATATAAAATAATAACATGCATTATAAATTGTGCATTTTGTAATCTATTATTTATTTCGTTGATATTTTATGCGTTGTGTACTTTATTTTATTTTAAAGAAACAAAATAAACATTTAATATTTTATATGAATTATATGAAGCCTGTTTTTAGGACCAGTAGTATTTTTTGCATTCTGACATTATCTCAAGGCAATTGAAAAAAATATTATTTTACATTTAATTTAGTAATTAAAGTAAATAAAAAAAAGTAGATCTCTCAATGGATGGATAGATGGATGGATTCAGTGAAATATAATATATAATTTTAGTGATAAATAAAATTTGATAGATAGATAAGACAGATCTAGTGAAATATAGTGAAATATAATGAAATATATATATATATATATATATATATATATATATATATATATATATATATATATATATATATATATATATTGGGTGATGGATGGATGGATGGATGGATGGATGGCTGGATGGATGGATGGATGGATGGATGAATGGATGGATGATTGAATGGAAAGGAAAATACAGTGATGGTGGGAAAGGGAAATACAGGGATGGATGGATGGATGGATGGATGGATGGATGAAATGGAAATACAGTGACGGAAGGAAGGATGGAAAGGCAAATACAGTGATGGATGGATGGAAGGATGGATGGATGGATGGAAAGGCAAATACAGTGATGGATGGATGGAAGGATGGATGAATGGAAAGAAAAATACAGTGATGGATGGATGGAAGGATGGATGAATGGAAAGAGAAATACAGTGATGGATGGATGAATGAATGAATGAATGAATGATTGAATGGAAATGGAAATACAGTGACGGAAGGAAGGATGGAAAGGCAAATACAGTGATGGATGGATGGAAGGATGGATGGAAAGGCAAATACAGTGATGGATAGATGGAAGGATGGAAGGATGGATGAATGGAAAGAGAAATGCAGTGATGGATGGATGAATGAATGAATGATTAAATGGAAAGGAAAATACAGAGATGGATGGAAAGGGAAATACAGGGATGGATGAATGGATGGATGGATGGATGGATGGATGGATGGATGGATGGATGGATGGATGAAATGGAAATACAGTGATGGATGGAAAGGGAAATACAGGGATGGATGGATGGATGGATGGATGGAAAGGCAAATACAGTGATGGATGGATGGAAGGATGGATGGATGGATGGAAAGGCAAATACAGTGATGGATGGATGGAAGGAAGGATGGATGGATGGAAAGGCAAATACAGTGATGGATGATTGGAAGAAAATGTTAGTGTATTAGGTTATGATTTACAGTGTAATATAGCCCAGCATGTTCTTGACAGATACTCATGATTTCTGAGCTCACCATAGTAAACTGCGACTAATGTTGTCTCTTTTCTCCTCCTCTCAGACCCTCGACAGGCTCAATCCTCTCCACCATGGTCCTACGAGCAGCCATATCCTCCATACCTGAGCCAAATGACGTCTCCCTCCATCCATTCCACCACCCCGCTGTCCTCCACCCGTGCCACCGGCCTGCCCACCATCAGCGACGTGCCACGACGCCTCTCAGGTACACACACACATACACACCTGCCGGAAACACACAAATTAGTGTTGTCACAATTTCCAATTTTGTACTGAAATTTTAAAAACTTCCATTTCACCCTAACATAGACTGATTCACGCGGCCACCATTAAAAAAGCGGAATCGAGGCTGAGGTGGGAAGTATCGCCTGAGTCACACAGGAATGTTGAGTACCTGGCTGTATATCTTATCAGCGAAGAGAAATCGACACAAATTTATACTTTTACCACCTTCAGAGTGACCCGAATTGTCTGTTCTGAATGCAAAGTGAAAATAAAAAGGAATATTAGACCTCATTTTCAGCTAATTTAAGGGAAATGGCACTAGTTAGCAAACGTTTTCTTTCCCAAACACACATTTTAGATGCCATTTATCAAACTCAAGCTAATGAACTGAATCTTTTACTATATTAAACCCGTCACGGTGCTGAATTTCGTTACTGAAATTTATAAAAAAACATCCATTTCCTGCTAACATTTAAGCACTGTTGAACGCAACACCGCTAATTTGCCATCATGTTCACCGGTGCTCAACAGAAATGACTGTGATTGGCCTTGAAGGTCATCAGTTCACTGCACTTTACCTCTGTTTACCGAGTGCAAACACAAACGAGCGATCCGCTAATGAATCGACTGATCTTTGTGTCTTTAAAATGCTCTAGTGTTTGTGTATCTGTGTTTGCACTCTGTGAAGAGCGGTGAACTGATCACCTTCACGGCCAATCACAGTCATTTCTGTTGAGCACTGGTGAATAATATGGCAAATCAGCTGTGTTTATGAGCGCGCTCAGCGGCGCTTAAATGTTAGCTGGGAATTGACGTTTTTAAAACTTCAGTACCAGGACAACACTATTACAGGCAACAATAGTGTTACAGACAACAACAGGGTGTGCTACAGAGGACTGCATTGTTTTATCACTCACCGGGTTACATAGGCTGAAGCAAGCAGGGAAGCCCCCACTGTGTTCACATGGCGCCATGAACTGAAGCCTAGGAGCGCTACTGAAAAAAACAGCTTAAACCAGCCTGGTTTTAGAGTGGTTTTGGCCATTTCCAGGCTGGTTTCCAGCCAGGTCTTAGCTGGTCAGGCTGGAAAATGACCAGCTAAAACCAGCTTGACCAGCCTAACCAGGCTGGGAGCTCAGCCAAAACCAGCTATGTCCAGCTTAAACCAGGCTGGTCAAGCTAATTTTAGCTGGATTTAGCTGGTCATTTTCCAGCCTGACCAGCTGGACATGTCTCCCTGTCAGATTATGGCTCAACTCATTTGCCAGGATAAGGATTTTTAGGTGGACTATTGTGTGGTCGAGTTATTATTTGGTTTTAGATTAATCAGTCAGGTAGAGAATTTAAGGAAAGGATGCTTAATATGGTACTTTTAAATAAGCACAGAAAAAGCAGTGAATGAGAAAATACTACTCATTTTATAACACAAGTCAATTACAGAAGTGTAAAATAAAGCCCCAACCCGACTTTCACTGAATATCCTATTTCACTCATATACAGCTGTCAGATTACGGAAGTAAATGGACTTTTTCCACTTGTTGACTCTTCATGAATCATAACTGAGCTTTAAAAGAGCAACTTCTGACTTATAAAAGAGCAATGAGCTTCTCTGGCTCGTATGGCTTTCTCAGCCAAGCTCTGGGTTCAGAACCGTCTGTATTTACTTTCATAGCTGATCGTGTTAGCCGTGAACATTTGTCCAAACACTCATTCACTGAAGTCGAATCAAAGCATTTTTCCAGAGTTCACTTTCTGCTTTGTAAGCGTTTGTTACGTTGCCCGTGGGCGAATGTCTTCCAAAGCAATAGCACCTTTAAAAATAGGGAACATTTGAAAGAATATCTGCTCTCCAATGGAGGCTTTGAACTCGGCTCTCTTTTGAAATGCCTTGAAAAGAAACAATAAAACAGACTTTCTGACTCACAGACTTCAGAAGGTAAAAGGGGAGCTGGAGCAAAATGTCCATATAGACTTTGGGATGTTTTTATGAAAGAAAGAGTGATCACTGTTTTCTGTAACTGATCATCGTTATTTTAATACTGTATTTATGTTTTCTTTTTTATTATTCATTCATTTTCCTTCAGCTTAGTCTCTGATTTATCATGGGTCACCACAGCGGAATGAACCACCAACTATTCCGGGATATGTTTTACGCAGCAGATGCCATTCCAGCTGCAACCCATTACTGGGAAACACCCATACACACATTCACACACATACACTACGGAAAATTTTGTTTATTTATGTATTTTATGTTTTACACAGCAGATACCCCTCCAACCGCAACCCAGTACTGGGATATACATTCTTGCATTTACACATGCACACACACACACTATGTACAATTTAATCCATCCAATTCACCTATAGCGCATGTGTTTGGACTGTCAGGGAAACCGGAGCACCCGGTGGAAACTCACGCCAACACAGGGGGAACATGCAAACTCCACACAGAAATGCCAACTGGCCCAGCTAGGACTTGAACCAGCGACCTTCTTGCTGTGAGGCGACAGTACTAACCACTAAGTCTCTGTACCGCCCCATTTGTTTATTATAATAATAATTTGTTTTGTTATTTAGAATATTTGAAACGATCCTGCAGTGTGATGAAGGCATTTTTAAAACATACGGATACTGGACATCATTTTTAATGGGAACACTTTAAATTCAATTATTTTTGTTGTTTTAAACATTTATTTATTTTATACACTCCATATATGCAGTTTTAAAAGTGCAAAAATTGTACATAAATTAACTATTGCACGTAACATTTTAATTTACAGGAGCCCATAACATCTCTGCATAACTTCTCTTATTATATATGCTGTTCAAAAACTTGCATCTGAAATCTTCATATACACTCAAAAGATTTATTTTGCTGCTAGTTCAAACTACTTATTTAAAATGAGCTGAAACAACACAATTCTTGAGATTTTTTTGGGACAACTTTATTGTTTTATGTTCAATTCACTTTAATTTGTTAAGATAACTTAATTGATTTGTGTTGGGACAGCATGTGGGAATTGTGTGGAGCCTTTTTTACAGTGTATATATATTTACAAAACGTTAGATATTTGGATTTTTTTTCTTCTTTGTTCTATCATTTTAAATGGCCTGCAGTATGCAAAATGCATTTTTAAAATATTATATAAACATATTCTTAGATTGTATATAAACAGGTATGGGAAACATTAACAGACCACTTGAAAATTCTCAGTTTACTATTATATTGATTATACTACCGCATATTACCACACTGAACTGAGCTAAACTGAACTTAAACACTACAAACTGAACTACACTGTTCCTATTTACTGTTACCTTTTATGTGAAGCTGCTTTGACACAATCTACATTGTATAAGCTATACAAATAAAGGTGAATTGAATTGAATTGAATTATACTTCAGTTTATAGTTATTTTTATGTCATTTCTACTAAATTTTAAATAAAAATCTTGCCACTTAAGAGCTTTTTCTTTCACATAAAATAACACTGACGGCATGTACATGACAGACAACACATTTATTTTTAGACAACTCAATGCCAATGTTTTAACTTCAGAAGAGAAATCTAGAATAAGAAATCGATATTTGGTGGAATAGCCCTGATTTTCCAATCACAACTAAAGTGCAAACATTTGCTATTCTGAAAAATTGTCATTTTCGGCTTCACATGACTTTATTTTTTATCTCAAATTTGCAAGAAATGTTATCAGACCTTAATAGAAAAAAATAGTTTCCTCAAACCCTTTCCTTCAGCTTAGACCCGTATTTTATCTGTGCTCGTCACAGCAGAATGAATTCTATTCCAGCATATGTTTTATGTAGCGGATGCCTTTCCAGCGCAACCCAGCACTGGGAAACACCCATACACATTCACTCACTCTCACACACACGCACTACGGCCAATTTAGTTTAGTCAATTCCACTATAGCACATGTCTTTGAACTATGGGAGAAAAACAGGAGCACCCAGAGGAAACCAACGCCAGCCCAGGGAGAACATGCAAACTCCACACAGAAATGCCAGCTGACCCAGCCGGGACTCAAACCAGTGACCTTCTTGCTGTGAGGTCACAGTGCTAACCACTAAGCCACCGTGCTGCCGATTTTTATTTTTAAACATATTTAATTTTTCTTTTCTCTTTGCCATGATGACAATACATTATATTTTACTACTTATTTTGCAAGATACTAATGTAGTATTCAGCTTAAAGCGCAATTTAAAGTGCCATCATATAACAAATAAAGCTGCGGTCACACTTGACTTTTCTTCCCATAAACTTCCATTCATACGCACGCGAATGCGTCAGACCGGAAACACAAGGTCATGCGTCAAGTTTTGCATGTTGCTGCGGTGCAAAGTTCAAGCTCTGACCTGCGAAATCGCATCACTTGACTGCGTGAGACCAATCGAGGATCAAAACACGACCTCCCTGGGCAGAAATTTAAAACATGGAGCAATCGCTCGCTTTTTTAAAGGTCTAATCATCTTGTTTAATCCCGCCCCTTTTCGCAGCGCCATACGACAGAATTCGCACACACAAAGCCCAGTGTGACCGCAGCTTCATATGATCATTAAGCTGTTTAAAAGGCAAAATATATGTTCTATCACATATTTGAGAATCAGAGTATCAGAAATTTCTCAATATAATTCGAAAATTTGTTAATATTTACAGAAAAAGGCAAAAAAAAATAAATAAATAAATAAAGATGTGGATCATTGGGGCTGGTGGGTCACGTGATAAACTCGCCATAAGACTTTTAGAACGCAATGGATTCTAAGTAATGGCAAAGACTACTGAATAAAAAACAGAAGTGTGCGCACATCAGAAAATCTCAAAGACAGGTGCTCGATCAAAAACAAACATGTGTAGAAAAAGATCCAAAGAAAATCGGCCGATTTTCTTTGGATCTTTTTCTACAAAGACTACAGAATACACAAGACATGTCACTCGTATAGTTATGAATAGAGAAAAGTGCAACGGTCAATATGGCGAATGAAGCCCCGCCTACTAATACAGGAGCCAATCATCGATCGCTGTAGACTGACGATTCACCAGGAGAGATGCTTGGATCGTGTGCTTTTAACACAGTTTGGTGGTCAACAAACACACTGGAATCTCAGCAAATACTTGCTCTACAGACATAAGTCAAATATATCTAAATAAAGCTTGAGATCTCTACTTTTAAATGAACCAAGTGCACTTGAATACAAAAGTTAGTTTTTTTTGTAATCTGTATGAAACAAACGCGAGGTACAGTCAGTCCTGTCAAACGCACATCTCATGACAGCAACTACTCAAACGCATACAAACGTGTAAACAGAGTCGCTGTCATTTCTGGAGGAGATTCACCATCAAGACCAAGTTGTGAATTTCCTAAGAAGACAATCAGCGCGATCCGACGAAGCATTATTCAGAGGATAATAGTGTGTAGGACGGCCATAAATGAGGTTGGTGTTGTGATCTCGTTCATATTGAGTGATTACAGAGAGAGAGAGAGAGATAAATTATCAGAGAACGCTGGAGGAAAATTTTGAATTTAAAAATGTGAGTGTTTTTTTTAAAGGGATTGTTCACCCAAAACTGAACATTTATACACTATATACAGTACTCATCCTCAATGCGCATTAGCTGGGCAACCTGTGAAAATATGCCGATTTTGTTTGATTTGAACATTTAGAAATGAATCCAAAGGGACAGCTGTTGATTCATTTTATTGGTGGTTCTAAATATGTAATGTAATCGTAAGCTTGGCTAACAGTTTTGGAGAATTTGATGTTTCACCATTCAGACAGAATGCCCGCGCATACTGCCTGAGAGGCGTTTCAAAGATGGTCGCCGAGTGAAATGACTTGCCTTAAAGGGACTTTGGTAATGGTCACAATAAAACTCAAGCAGGAGGGTCAGCTGGAGTATTTAAAACTCAAACATGAAAGGGTTAAAGTGACATTTAAATGTTTAACTGGGTTAATCAGCCATATTAGGCTAATTAGGCAAGTCATCGTATAACAGTGGTTTGTTCTGTAGACAATCAAAAAAATATTGCTTAAGGGGGCTAATAATATTGACCCTTTCAATATATATATATATATATATATATATATATATATATATATATATATATATATATATATATATATATATATATATATATATATATATATATATATTCTAGCCAAAATAAAACAAATAAGACTTTTTCCAGAAGAAAAAATATTATAGGAAATACTGTGAAAAATTCCTTGCTCTGGTAAACATTTGGGAAAATCCATAGAAGGCATAATAATTTTGACTTCAACTGTACATACTATAGGAATCTCGTTCAGAATAGTTTAGCTTTCCAAAAGCATTTCCCCTCAGCTCCAGAGTCCAGACGTTTGTACGAGCTCTGTATTAATGAACAGGCAGCAGACTGTGGCCCACCCGCCCTTTGGGGTCCGTTCAGAAACAAACACACAGCGTGGACGTTTTCTTTAATACACCTGTTTGACTCTCCGCCAGGTTGGTTTTTGAACTCTTTTTTTTTTCTCCTCTCTTTCTCTTGGCTCCCCACCCTAACTGTTTTCTTTGAGCCTGGAGCGAATGTGAAAGTTTAAATGACTTCTTGGTGTGGCTGCGTTTTGAACCCCGGCCAGCTGCCTCGTTGGGTTTGATTAGTTTAGATTTCACCCGCCTTTCATCTTGGAGATGTCAGCCTTTGTTCTTTCCTCAAAGAGACACACGCACCTCTTGGTCCTAAAGCCCCCTATTCTTCCTGGCCGAACGCATCGCACTTTTTGCAGCTGCTATTCTTCTGAACCACAGGCTCACGTTACACCTTTCAGTCACAGACCTGCTGAATGATAAAGACTAAGATGAAGGCGTGCATAATGTTACAGAGAGAGGGATAAATTATCAGAGAACGCTGGAGGAAAATTTTGATTTTAAAAATGTGAGTGTTTTTTTAAGGGATTGTTCACCCAAAACTAAACATTTATACACTATTTACAGTACTCATCCTCAAGTGGTTCTGAAAAGCTTTACAATCTTCATTGTTTTGTTTAACCATGGTTTCACCAGGTCAAATTTAAGACTTTTTAAGACCATTCTGAGTTAAATTTCAGATTTATACAGGGCTAAACACTAGGCAGGGTTCGCACTCTTTCATGAACCGCAGATTCAAGGATTTTCAAGGACTTTTTAAAGTACCAATATTTTCAAATTAAGCCCCTTTTTAATTCTGTCAGTGCATGTAGCACCATGAAAGTCCTTAATGTACTTAACATTTCACTTACATTTATTATATATTTATTATTATCATTATTATTATTATATATACACTTATATTTATATTAAAAAGTCAGAGTAATGATGACATTTTGAATGTGTTCAAAAATGTTGACCGTTTTAAACAGCCATGTACAAAGAAAAATTAGTCAAATGTTGTTAAAATTGTTAAATGGGAATTACATGTCAGTGTTATTGTATGATATTGTCAGTGATATTGTCAGTGATATTGTCAGTATTTTGTATTGTACTTAAATTAGCGATTTTTAAATGTAGGACTTTTTCTTTCTGTGTTTGACATCAGCACAGTACAATTGTTAAAATAACACCATAAACAAATTTTTATTTCAAATCTAATTCAAGCACTTTCAAAGACCTATATTTGTTTTTAAGTACTTTCCAGACCTTCAATCTAGGTCGGAAATTCAAGTACTTTCAAGAAGTGTGGAAACCCTGTATTCTGAATGTTGGAAACAGCTAAACAACAATAAACAGCAGTAATTTGAAGTTAATTTTGGTATATTAAATGTCTGTGATCAATTTAATGTGACATTGTCAAATACAAGATTAAATCCTTTAAATTTTTTTTTAAAATAAATAAAGAATTTGACCCCAAACTGTAGAACAGTAGTCTACACTTTATTTTAAGCCACAGTTCACGCTATTAACAAGCCATCAACTAAAGCATTTAGCTAAATTAACTACCAATTAGCTGTTTATCAATAGTTAGTAAGATAGAAGATGGGTTTTGGTATCGGGATTAGGGATGTAGAAAAAGATCATAATTTATAACTACTATAATAAAAGCTTAATATCTTAATAATAGACAGGTATTAAGTCTGTAGTTAATAGAGTCAATTGTGACTTAAAATAAAGTGTTACCTTTTGCGTTACTTCACGTTATTTTTCAATCCAAGGCAAAACTCAATCTAATGTCTAATGTCTAAGGGCACCAATAATACAAATCAACTTTTATAAGCTGTTTGGACAGATCTGTGTCTAGGTATAGTGTGTCCACTGTCATATTGGAGTGATATAAACCCAACAAGTCTCTTTTTTAAACTTTCCTGACGTTAAAATAGGACTCAAAACCCAGTGATTTCCCCGCCCATCAAATTGATTGACAGGGGCCATGTCTCCATAATAACATGTCCACATTTTTTGCAAATAAACTGGGATTAAAACATCTGTTCAACTCTCTGCGATCAGCTGCTCCTTAACACGTTTAAAACGTAAAAAAAAAGAGCATGTTTGTAATAAAGACAGTAAAATCACCATGTAATTCTTAACCACTATAATCACCCCGGTCACATTGTGTCAGTAAACACAGATGTATATGTGTGTGTGTACTGCAAACAGCATTTGTGTGTGTGACTCATCCTTTCAGAAAAGCTTGAATAAACTCCACCACAAATACATCAAATAAACTTACTTATTTTTGACTAATGAGCTGTATTTCAGCATTATCCGTGTCTGTCTCTATCACTGACTGCTGTTTATCTGATGTAACGCAGGAAAAGTACACACGCACGTGGGAACGGTGGGCTGGGAGAAGCAGCTTATTTGGATTTAAAGCCACAGGCTACAAAACAGCTACACTGTAGTCAGACACCAAAATGGGCAGATTCTGGAGGCTATAATAAATTATCCGACAGGTATTTTGAGCTGAAACTTTACAGACACATTCTAGCGACATCAAAGTCTTATCTTAGCTTAAATAGGTGCCCTTTAAAAAGACTTAAATATTTGGTTTTCCTTTAGCCCATTTCTGTTTTGTGTATATGATACTTTCCTATAATCAAACAAAAGTGAACAATGAAAATCACATTTGGTGTTAAACCTTTCTCTATAAAAATAGAAAAATACTTAAGAACAGTAGTTGACTATTATAATACATTTAATTACAAAAAACAACAACAAAAAAGTTATTCACCCTCCTGTGAATTTGTTTTCTTTTTCAAATATTTCCCAAATGATGTTTAACAGAGCAAGGAATTTTTCACAGTATTTCCTATAATATTTTTTTTTCTGGAGAAAGTCTTATTTGTTTTATTTCGGCAAGAATAAAAGCAGTTTTTCTTTTTTTAAAACAATTTTAAGGTCCAAATTAATATTATTTAATCAATATTTTTTTTTACATCGTCTACAGAACAAACCACTGTTATACAATGATTTGCCTGATTACCCTTACTTGCCTAGATAACCCAGTTAAGTCTTTAAATGTCACATTAAGCTGAATACTCAGCCCGATCTCACGAGAAAACGTAAGTATTTTACGTTGTGACAGTTTAGCGGCTAATTCATACAAATTCGTACGAGTTCAGTCGTACGAAATGGTACGATTTTAAAAAGGAGGCGTGGCACATAATTCCGCCCCTAAACCCAACCATCATTGGAGGATGAGCAAATCGTACTAAATTGTACGAATTAGATCATACGAATTCATACGAATTAGCCACTAAAAAAAAGTTATTTTTAATAATTGAATTGCCGTGAGATTGTGTTGGAATACTAGAATCCTGAAAAATATCTAGTAAAATGTTATTTACTCATCATGGCAAAGATAAAATAAATCAGTTATTAGTATTGAGTTATTATATATAGTTATGAGTTATTAAAACTATCATGTTTAGGAATGCGTTGAAAAAAATCGTCCTCTATTCACTTAAACTATTCAGGAGGGCTAATAATAATAATGACTTCAACTGTACATACAAAGCATAGTAATAGATTCTTATTAGTGGCCTTCATATGTTTCAATATACCTTCTGAAAGTAAGCAGGCAGTCATTTATCAAGTGACCCCGAAGATCAAAGGTCACGAGATCACACTAGAGATAGCTCACGGTCTAGTTATGAGCCTTAAGCTTCAGCTACTAGACCACACCATCCCTGTAATACAGTGCTGTATTAAGTTAAGCCAAAAAAGGGGGGTCTGGCAAGATCCGACAGCATAATGGATTCATTCGTGTGCATGTCTGCAGCAAAGAGGGACGTTTAATGGAGATTGAAGGTTGTATATGTGAATTTCTGTCATTGTTTTGGAAATGTGACTTGGGTCTCCTCTGTCTCCCTGAAGAGTCTTTTTTTTTTTTGTTTGGTTTGAAATGTCAAGAGTTGATAATGTGGAGAGACAATCTGCTCATGATTGGCCACACATGTTCTGTAAAGTTTGCCAAGCTGTCAGTCATAAAAGTGACGCTCATGGACGACACGCGACCGCTCCTAAACCAGCAGACATGCTGTCGGGAAAGACGCCGCTGGATTTACTGTCATAAAGAGGTGCTTTACTTTTGCAACGGGGTAAGAGGAGATGCGATCAGATATTCGGAGTCAAAAAAGAAAAAGGAGACATAGAAATGGGAAGGTTTTGGTTTGTTTGAAAGGAAAACTAGAGATGGGGGGAAAAGGTGGAAATGGAAAGGAAAAGCAGGAGGAAATGGCAAAAGAAAGAGGAAATAGTAAGGTGAGGAATGAGGAAACCACAAGAAAAGGGGGAAAAAGGAGAAACAAAGGGAAATGGAAAGAGTTTGTGTTTGTTACTTAAGGTAAAATCAAGCTAAATTCATTCATTCATTTTCCTTCGGCTTTGTCCCTTTATTTATCAGGGTCGCCACAGCGGAATGAATCGCCAATTTATCCAGCATATGTTTTACACAGTGGATGCCCTTAAACTAGGTTTGTTTGAAGTAAAAATTTGAGGTGAGGAAAAAAGGGGGAAATAGAAAGGAAAAGCTGGAAGATATGGCAAAGGAAAGAGGAAACAGTGAGGAAAGGAATGAGGAAACCGCGAGAAAAGTATTTTATTTTTGATGTAAAGGGGGAGAAAGGGAAAAAGTTTGTGTTGGATTGACTGAAGTAAAACTTTAAAAAAAGGTTATGGGTAACAAATAAGGGGAAATGGGAATAAAAAAAATTGGAAGAAAAGGAAATGAGTTTAAAAAATTGGATAAAATAAAAGCCTTGGTTTGTTTGAAATGAAATTTAGAGGTGAAGAAATTAAAGAAAAGAGCCAAAGAAAAGAGAACATAGTAAAGTAAGGAATGAGGAAACCTCAAGAGTAGTATTTTGGTAACTGAAAGGCAAAAAAGTTGGTGTCTGATTGATTGATTGATTGATTGATTGATTGATTGATTGATTGATTGATTGATTGATTGATTGATTGATAGATTGAGATGTGGTGGAATGGGAGAAATGTCAAAGAAAAGAAGAAATAGTAAGGTGAGGAATAGTTTCTGAAAGAAAAAAAATGTTGGTGATTGATTGATTGATTAATTGATTGATTGGGATGTGGTGGAATGACAGATTCGCATTGTGGATGTGCAGCCAACAAATCTGCAGCTACTGCATGATGCTGCCATGTCAATATGGACCAGAATCTCTAAAGAACATTTCAGTACCTTGTTGAATCTATGCCACGAAGGATTAAGGCAGTTCTGTAGGCAAAAGGGAAAATTAGAGATTAGGAAAAAAGGGGAATATAGAAAAAAAGCAGGAAGAAATGCCAGAGGAAAGAGGAAATAGTAAAGTGAGGAATGAGGAAACCACAAGAAAAGTATTTTGATAACTGAAAGGAAGGGGAAAGGGAAATGGAAAGAGTTGGTGATTGATTGATTGATTGATTGATTGATTGATTGATTGATTGATTGATTGATTGAAACAAATAAGAAAAGTAAGTGGAAATAGGAAGTAAAATATTCCTGTTTGTTTAAAGTGAAGGAAATGACAAATAGAAAAAGTTAGAAGAAAAGTGTTTGTTTAGTTAAATAAACAACATGAGATATGGAGATGGGAAAACAAAGAAAGCTGAAGGAAAAGATTATAGTTTGAAGGAAAGAAAAAGGGGAAACTAAAACAAGATTTTATTTTTGACAAAATGTAAAGAGAAAATGGGACAGAAAAAAACAGTAAACAGTAAAAACAAATTAGCTTCAAATAATGTTTAAGAAAGGGAACTACAAAGGAAACGAGAAAATAAATGTACAACAAGGAACAGAATAATTAAAAGTAAAAGATTAAAAGTAAAAGATTTTGCAAAACAGTAAGGAAATGGAAAGAAAAGAAAATGACTTAAGCATTTTCTGGATAAATGAGTAAATGGATGGATAAAATGGATGAAATGGAAAATGGGAAAGGGAATTAGGATGGGCCATCGTTTGTTTGAAATAAAGAAGATGGCAAAGTAATTGGAAATAGTATGAACAGGATCAGAAAGAATTTGGTTTGTTGAGACCCAAATTAAAATGAAAAAGGTCAGGACAGGGGAAGTAGAAGGAAAAGGAAATGAGTGCATGTTCGTTTGATAAGAAGAGAAAAGAAAAAAAGAGGAAGTGGGAGAAAAGTGAAAAGAAGAAGTGGTTAAAAAAGAGGGCATGTATTTGGGTTTGTTTATTTGAAGTAAAGGGAAAAAAGGGGAAATGATAAACCAAACATGAAATTGAAAGTGCAATGTTAAAATACACACACTCACTGGCCACTTTATTAGGTACACCTGTCCCACTGCTCGTTAATGCAAATTTCTAATCAGCAAATCACATGGCAGCAACTCAATGCATTTAGGGATGTAGACATGGTCAAGATGATCTGCTGCAGTTCAAACCGAGCATTAGAATGGGAAAGAAAGTAAGTTCAACATGGTTTTTGGTGATAGACAGGCTGGTCTGAGTATTTCAGAAACTGCTGATCTTGTCAACACCACAGCCTACCTGAGTATTGTTTCTGACCATGTCCATCCCTTTATGACCACAGTGTACCCATCTTCTGATAGCTACTTCCAGCAGGATAACACACCATGTCATTAAGTACGAATCATCTCATACTGGGTTCTTGAACATGACAATGAGTTCACTGTACTCAAATGGCCTCCACAGTCACCAGATCTCAATTCAATAGAGCACCTTTGGGATGTGGTGGAACGGGAGATTCGCATCATGTGCAGCTTGTTGAATCTATACCATGAAGGATTAAGGCAGTTCTGAAGGCAAAAGGGGGTTCAACTCGGTACTACTAAGGTGTACCTAATAAAGTGACCGACGAGTGTATGTGGAGAAAACTGTTGGGACCCTTCATTTTTGTCAAAGCTAGTTTCATTATTTTGCCTGTTTTAATGCTTCCGTTGAACCACAATTCGAAGGAAATATCATTACTTGTTCAGTTTAAATGTTTTTCAGCAACCATTCTCTAGTTTTTCTTTCTTCAATTGAAGGCTACCAATAATTTTTTGGGGGGGGGGGGGGGGGGGGGGGTCTAGACTGTTTAAATGTGCTTTATAAAAAAAACATCTTCAAAAAGGAACTTTTTTTGGTTTTGTTGAATAAAATAATAGAGGCTAGATGGAAATGTGAAGAAGAAAATAAGTTTGAAGTAAAAGAAATAAAATGCGCTGAAAGATTATTCAAAGATTCCTTGGATTTACAAAATGTTTTCTACACTCAAAAAATGACATTTGCTGTTTGTTCAAAATACTTATTTAAAATAAGCTAAAAACAACACAATTCTTTCATTTTTGTGGGTGACAATTTAATTGTTTTATGTTCAGTCCACTCAAATTTGTAAAAACTAATATTTTAACTTAATTCCTTCATGTTGTCCTAACATAAATCGACGGTGTGGAACCCAGCATTTTTTTTTACAGTGCAAGTTAAGTGGTTGTAAACAATTTATTTGGGCTGAAATTAAACAAATCAAGTTAAACATTACTAAATTTAATTTGTTTGCTTAAATTCAACCCATATAAATTGTTTAAAACAGTTTTGCAGAACTCATTTTATTCACTGTGGGAAAAATGAAATTGGAAAATAAAAAAGAAAAGAAAAGAAAAGAAAAGGGGGAATCTTAAAACAGGAAAAGAGTTTTTTGTCTGAAACCTGGAAAGTAGAAAATGCAGAATACAAGTTTAAAATTAATGATAAAAAATGAGAAATTAAAATATGAAAAGTAAAAAAAAAACTCAAAAATGACTTTTGCTGTTTGTTTAAACTGATTATTCAAAATGAGTTGAAACAACACAATTTTTTAGGTTTTTTTAGGACAACTTAATTGTTTTATGTTAAATCTACATAAAAATGACACTGTAAAAATTGTTGCTGCCGTACATATTTTAGTTGAATCAAATGAACTTTTCCAGTCATCTCAATCAATCAAACTGACTAAATTTATCAAGTTAAACGTTGTATAACTTTAAAAATGAGTTGAAACCGGATTAAAATAAATTAAAGCATTCAAATATTTCTTGTCTTGACTTTTAGATCATAAATTTCATTAACTCATTTATTTTCCTTCAGCTGAGTCCCTTATTTATCAGGGGTCACCCACCAGAATAAACCTCCAACTATTCCAGCATATGTTTTACGCAGCGGATGCCCTTCCAGCAGCAACCCAGTACTGGGAAACACCCATACACTCTCACACTCATTCAAACACATACAATTCGGCCAATTTAGTTTATCCAATTCACCTATAGCGCATGGTGTTTGGACTGTGGGGGAAACCGGAACACCCGGAGGAAACCCGGAGGGATGCAAACTGGCCTAGCCGGGACTCGAACTAGTGAGCTTCTTGCTGCGAGGCGACAGTGCTAACCATTGAGCCACCATGCCACCAATGAATTTATTTTACAGTGTAATAAGTTAAAAATCAATTTGTGTCAGAACAACATGAAGGATTTGTGTGAAACTTATCAAATTTTACAGTGAAGGACATATTAAAGGAACAGAAATGACTTCAAGTTTGTTCGTTTGAAAGCAAAAGAAAATGGAATTTAAAGGAAAAGAGCAGAGGAGCCTGGGATTGTTTGTTTATAGCCTTTAATTTAGCAGCCGGCTCCATTTGAAAAGCAGTTCATGATGAACGCAGAGTGCATACGAAAAATAAGACAGATGTGGAGATGAGGAGGAGAAGATGATAAGACGTTCCTCTGGGATTCTCTCTCCTGGGGTTCTGGGAGTCGCAGCCCATTAGTGGTTTATAATTTAAAAACATCTTGTGGTTCTAAGAGAGAAGATCGGCCCTTCTCTCTGGCTAATCGCAGTCATGCCACCACATCTGAGACTGCTCATTATGCATCCTGTGGAAACTGTTTTTTCCTCTAAGCGTTTCCATGTGCGCTCCCAGTTTATCCCGACATTTCTCTTTGATATTCATATAAATGCGTGGATGCGTGTGTGTTTGTGCATGCGAGCATGAACGCACACGACGCATTCGCATACAAACCTTCCGTGAAGAAACAAACAGCTCGAAGCCAAAGCTTTCAGCAGCACAATTAGCCGTCGGTTTGCATATTGGTGACATTTCGGCAGGATTAGTTTTCATCCTGACCTCGAATCAACCCGAGCATTGTGTAATTCGGGAGGCAAATGAACGTTTAATTCACGTTTATGTCTTGCTATCGGGTAATTAAACTGATGAAATGCAAGATGATCCAGTTTCTCTTGTCCGTCCGTTAAGATTTATTGCATTTTCCTGGATTTTAAGCTCCTCAGTTGTCTCTTTTAAGAAGAATCAGTGGATTAAAACGCATTTGGTTTGTTTTTGGTCGGACTTTACAATAAAGTTAATGTTTTTAATTTATTAATCTTAGTTCAACATTTACTAATGCATTATTAACATCCAAATTCACACTGGTTTACATTAGTTAATGCAATTTGACCATGAACTACCAATGAACAACTTTATTTCCATTACCTAATGTTAACAAACCTAATTAGTTTGTAATGCAACCGTATTGTAAAGTGTTTTTTTCTCTAGTGTCATTTTATGATGCTTCCGTGGCTTGGGATTTCTCAAACACTGACTTGGTTTATTTATAACAACAGAGACTAAATTGTTTTCACTCTAATCAAATTGTTTGGGAGAGCCTCGTCATAATTACTGCCATTATTTTTCACATGACCGTTTCGTTATTTGGAGGCTTCATGAAACTTTTTAGTCACTTTTGTGTTGATGGGCTAGTTAGAGCTGTGTGTAAATAAGTTTGACAGCGCCCTCTTCTGTCTGATTTGACGTTGTGTTATTAATTTCAGGCTTAATTGGTGTGTATGTAAAACTAATTTAATACAATTTACAGGCCACCGTCTTTTACAAACGACTAACAAAGGGATGCTATGTTTTGTGATTATATTAATGGGTAAAATACACACATTTCAAATAATAATAGACTTATAAATGTATTTCGGCTGCTTGTTTCAACTAGTTATTTAAAATAAGCTGAATCAACACAATACTTGAGTTTTTGGGGGGACAACTTCAATCCACTTACTTTTACAAAAACAATTAAGTTAACTTAATCGATTTATGTTGGGACAGCATGAAGAAATTGTGTGGAAACCAGCATTTTTTACAGTGTGTAGTTTTTGTTTGCACTGTAAAAGATGCTGGGTTCCACACAATCGATTTGTGTTGGGACAACATGCAGGAATTAAAGGGCACATAGTTTACCTCTATTTTATGATTTAATATTAATATTATGGTTCTTCTGAGTGTGCCAGTTTAGGTTCAGTTTAAAACACAATTCAGATTTTTTTATTATAATGTGTTAAAAAGTGTCATGTTGGGGGCGTGTCCACAGTTTGCTGATTTATAGGTGTGTTGCTTCACATGTAGATTAGTTTCGGCTTCCCGCCAACGTAACAAGGGGGTGGGGCCATGAGCTCACCCGCTCTGCGTTTGCAACAGAGTCTGACAGGCAGACTGAGAAAAAGCTGGAGTGAGATGATCAGCATTCACACGAACATGTACGACTCTGACACAGACCAAGCAGAGAGTACAAAATCATTTGTGTCTTTGTACAGTTTTACAGCCAACTGTGTGCTAGTTTCAAGTGCCGAGCTTGTACAGAGAAACTAATAACCACACACACTGAATTAACTTTGACTGAGGCAACGGATGCGCAGCTCGAAGCCGCGACACGGCACACCAGACACTCTCTGTGGCGCGGCAGAAACATGAAGTGTCCCGAATCATCGCGCCACGCATTTTTGAATTCTAAACATTGGTTTCTGCAGCGGTCCGCAGCGCCCAGCCGTCGACTTGAGTGTACCCTGATAGAAACCGATGTTTAGAATTCTAAAACGCATGCTAGTTAAGATCACAGGGAGCTTCTGGGATCGCGAGAAATGCAAACGAATGAAGTATAAGGTAGACTCAATGAGAAGTACACATGTTTGCAAACCTACCTAAAGATACAACCAATAATTCCGATTAGAGCGATAATGTGGAGAATATTGATCTTGTGTTGAGCCCAATGAGCCTTGCATCTAAAAATAGAGCTAGCGTGTTCCTTTAGTGATATTGCTTCGACTCACGCTGAAAATGGTGGATGTAAATCAACAAACTGAGGATATGATGACGCGCCTGTCAATCAATATTGGTGGGCGGGGGGCCCGCTCTCCTACGTAAAGTTGCGGTTGGTTTGAAAAAAGCTCCAAGTGGTCTACCATTTTTTATGTTGTTAAATTGAAAAAAAAGCACTGGGTGTGCTTATATCACCCCAATATGACGGTCTATACACCATACATGCACATATGTCTGTCCAAACAGCTTGAAAAGTAGATTTTTTACCATAGGTGCCCTTTAAAGCCCTGCTCACACTATGAGATTTCAGCAACGATTTCGTCATCTGAGACAAATTTGGCAAATCCTAAAAGATTCCTGAAATCCTCGGCTAAAATCTTTGATCTTTGATCGTTGGTTTAACATGTTCACGGACATCGCTTAATGGCCTTTGTGATCAGATTTTCCCTCAGATAAAGTTCTGGCAGAAGATTTCAGACACTTTCCTGCAGTGTGACAACACTTGCTATGAGCGTCAATCCAAGAACCAACAGCAGCGCCAAGTCTCATGATGAAATCCGTGCGACAATTTAAATGACCACGGGGAAATGTCAAAACAGTTTTTTATTTCTTCCTGGTTTTCTTATTGAGACACGCTGCGTGCAAAATTGCCGCTACAGATTGTTTATGTTTGCTGTGAGGAATCATTTCAGAACGTGAGATAATGAAAGTGTCACGGGTGGATGACTTCAAACTCCGATGGAGTTTTCTTCTGTGTTTGGCGTGTCTTTATCGTCGCTCATTCTGACATTATGACAGCTGAGATCGTACAGTGTGACATGGGAGCCATGTTCGTGCAGCCTGACATGCTACAATCATTCAGGATTATTAAAAAAAATAAATTAAATAAATAATTAATTAATAATTAATAAATAATTAAAATAAAAGTAAAAAATAAATTAAAATAAAATAAAAAATAAAAATAATTAAAATCTAACTTAATTTTACTCAAGTAAAATTAAAATTTAACTTGTTAGTTTTCACAAACGTAAGTTGATTGAACATGAAACAAAAAACTAAAGAATTGTGTTGATTCAGCTCGTTTTAAATAAGTCATTTGAACAAAGAGCAAACCATTTTTGAGTGTGGTACAGTTTTTTTATGCCTTAGCATTAATTTATTTACACTACATAAGACAAAGCTGAAAAGTTTTAATTACAAATTAGTTTTGGAAATGAACTGCTTTAGAATTGTTTTTAAAAAATTAATTATGAATAAAAATGTGAATCAAGGATTATTTCATATACTGGACTTTTTCCTGTGTTATCAGTAAAGAAATAGCTTTTGAATGTATCATGCAGTAGGACTCAAAATCTGATATTACACTAGTAACAAATTATAAAAAAAAAATAATGAAGTGAAATATTTTTCTGCAAGGGCGGCACAGTGGCTCAGTGGTTAGCACTGTCACCTAACAGCAAGAAGGTCACTGGTTTGAGTCCCGGATGGGCCAGTTGGCATTTTTGTGTGGAGTTTGCATGATCTCTCCATGTTGGCGTGGGTTTCCTCCAGGTGCTCTGGTTTACCCGACAGTCCAAAGACATGTGCTATAGGTGAATTAAATTAACTAAATTGGCCGTAGTCTATAAGTGTGTGTGTGAATGTGAGAGTGTATGGGTGTTTTCCAGTACTGGGTTGCAGCTGGAAGGGCATCCGCTGAATAAAACATCAGATTACTAAAATATAATTGAAAATCACTGCATTATAACTATAATGGAAACTTCTAGCTAAATATTAAACTGCTATTTAGTTATAAAAAAGGACAATGCACACACAATCACATATTTTTAAGGACTAAAACAATGATGTAACATAATAGAAAATGGCTTACCTTTCAAAGTGATTAAATTAAAGTGATTTAAATTGCCAAAATTAAGTTACATTTACAACATAATGAATATCACTGGAACTGTATTGAAAAAAACATTTAGAGATCCTCAATTACTTCATTTTGACAGTGTTTTATATTTAAAACATCTTCCAAATTTAATATCACTAAAACAAAACTTCTCCTTTCTCTCCTCCAGGTACGTCAGAACTCAGCCCATTCTCAGCTGACCCACGCCAGTTTGAGCGTCAATTCCCCAGCCTGTCGTCCCTCACAGACAGCCGCTTCCCCAATCCCAGAATGCACTATCCAGCAACATTCACCTACACCCCAACACCGGTGACCTCCGGCATGTCACTGGGCATGTCCACCACCACCCACTACCACACATACCTGCCTCCACCGTACCCCGGATCCACCCAGAACCAAAGTGGGCCCTTCCAAACCAGCAGCACACCATATCTCTACTACGGCGCCTCATCCGGGTCATACCAATTCTCGATGGTGCCGGGGGGCGATCGGTCCCCATCCAGGATGCTTCCACCTTGCACTAGCGCATCCACCGGCAGCACCCTCATCAACCCCAACCTGCCCAATCAGACGGATGGAGGTGAAGCGGATGGCAGCCACAGCAGCTCTCCGACCGTGCTCAACTCCAGTGGTAGGATGGACGAGTCCGTGTGGCGGCCATATTGAGATGCTCTGG
This sequence comes from Danio aesculapii, assembly GCF_903798145.1. NCBI lineage: Eukaryota > Metazoa > Chordata > Actinopteri > Cypriniformes > Danionidae > Danio > Danio aesculapii. Next base: position 47,692,842 of record NC_079451.1, on the reverse strand, counting down.
CTGAACGAGACCTCAATGCAGCACTGTTAGCCTTAAAGACAGAGTGCCAGAGATGAGGATGATCCCATTTGAAGCACAAACTCATTGGTACTGGTTGTCGGCACTTGCTGATATTCATCGATACTTATTGGTACTCATTATCAGTCACTTGTACTCATTGGCACTTGCTGGTACTCATCAGTACTCACTAGCACTTATCAGATCTCACTAGTACCTATCAGACCTTATTGGTACTCATCAGTACTTTCTGATACTATCAGTAATCATTGGTACTCACTGGTACTTTCTGGTACTCCGTACATACCAGTAATCATTGGTACTCACTGTTACCCATTGGTACTTGTTAGTACTCATCCGTACTTCTTGGTAATCACTGGTACTCATTGTCAGTCACTTGTACTCATTGGTACTAGCTGGTACTCATCAGTACTCAGTAGTACTCATCAGATCTCACTGGTACCTATCAGATCTTATTGGTACTCATCAGTACTTTCTGGTACTTGGTGGCACTCATTGGTACATATCGGTAATCATCGGTAATCATACTTTCTGGTACCCATTGGTACTTGCTAGTACTCATCAGTACTCACTAGTACTCAACAGATCACACTGGTACTTATCAGATCTTATTGACACTCACTGGTACTCATCAGTACTTTCTGGTACTTGGGAGTACTCGTTGGTACTTATCAGCAATCATTGGTACTCACTAGTACTCAGTACAAACTGGTAATCATTGGTACTCACTGGTACCCAATTGTACTTGCTAGTACTCATCAGTACTTACTGGTAATCATTGGTACTTATTGGTACTCAGTACATTCTGGTACTCATTGGTACTTGCTAGTACTCATCAGTACTTACAGGTAATCACTGGTACTTGCTGGTACTCATCAGTACTTACTGGTAAACTCTGACTAACTGGTACTCACTTGTACTCTTTAGGGTTGTCAAAAGTAATGAGTTTGTTACCAATTGGTACTTACATTTTAAAAACGGCCTTTACGGCCAATCACAGTCATATCTGTTGAACACGAGAACACAATGGCCAATCGGTGGTGTTTAAGAACAGCAGGAAATCTCAAACTCAAATTAATGTTTAAAAAATTTCAATACCAACTGCAACCGAACTTGATACTTTCGACAACCCTAGTACTTGTTGACACTTGTTGGTACTCATCAGTACTCCCTGTTACTTATCCGTACCGGTAATCATTGGTACTTGCGAGTAATGTATAGTACTCACTGGTACTGTAGGATCTCATTGGTACTCAATAATTCTATTAGTTTCTTACTTGTACTCTGTGATACCTTCTGGTACTCACTGGTATAAGAATGGTTGCAGTGTATTTTTATGACTACACTGATGTTTTTTAATCCTCCAACACAGGTTACCCTTAGAGAGGGTGATTTACTGCATTACTCTGCTTAATCTGATGTTCCACAATCAGCTGTGAGTGATTTAACACTCATAGAATTTAAAGGTATAGTTCATTCAAAAATGAAAGCAAACTTCTTTTGTTTACATGAATTCCTTCCTAATTATTCTGTAAACTACTAAAAGCATTGCTTCCAAATTGAAAATGCAAATGTTATTTAGAGCATTTTTGTATATTACAAGTGAAGTTTATTTATAAACCAGTTTCGAGAGGATCATGTGCTTATGATTGATCACTGCTGGTCCCGCATTAGTTAATACATGATTCACTAATCAGACGATTCCTTAGTCACCATAAATAAACAGTTTTAAACCACAGTTATCTTCATTTTGAAGAATCCCCACTTCCACCCCTATTCCTTCCCCCTCCCCCTTTTTCTAGATTGGGCGACACGGCAACCCAGTGGTTAGCACTGTTGCCTCACAGCAAGAAAGTCACTGGTTCAAGTCCTTACCAGGCCAGTTGACTTTTCTTTGTGGAGTTTTCATGTTGTCCCCGTGCTCACGTGGATTTTCCCCGGGTTCCCCGGTCTCCTTCTATAGTCCAAAGACATGCGACATAAGTGAATTGCCTAAACCAAATTGGCACCACAGATGAGCTCCTAGTCAGCAACATATCTCCCCATAGCAATTCATAATTTTCATTAGCCATAAACAGAAGGGGAGTTCTCGAGATCTACCCGAGCTCAAACTCCCATCTCTGCCCTGCAAATGGGAGGGAGCCCCGAAGATCTTATGAGCTCAGGGCTCTTTCCTATGCCAAGCATCCTTTATAATCAATCATCAGATAAGTGTGAACTCTTGAAACTGTTTTATTAATTTTTAGACGACACTAAACCCATGCCTTAACTTGTAAAGTTCTAAGAATTAAATAATAGATGATTTTTAATCACAAGGAATCAAGATATTTTCTTATTTATATATTCTCAATGAAGAGATGTAGCACAATATGAAGTATCTTGACTTAATAACTTTTAGACATTTCACTGAAAAAGTAGACAAAAATACTTTTTTTGCTGTTTGTAACTTTTTTTGGTGGAACACAAAAGTAGATGATTAGCGCAATGTTGATGCTGCACATTAAAATAAAATTCAAGAATACAGTGGCTTTCAAGATCCAGAATGAAGAATGGCTTTTAAGCTTTTAAAAACCACCAAAGATTGGAACAATCAATAACATAAAAACAGACCATTATTATTCATATTTTTTAAAATGACACCTTACATGATTTTTTTTTGAATGAACTATCCCTTTAATTAGTAAACTTTCATTGCAATAGCAATCCAACCACACAATTGGCTCAGAATATTTTATACTAACTCTATATAATTTAGCATTTCTTAACACTGAAAGCAATTGTCTTATTTATATGTGTGCTAGAAGTCGGTTATTTGAAACAGTACTGGCTAATTCCCTCTGATTACCTTAATTTATGTATGAAATGGTAGCAAGCAGTACTGATTGAGGAGAAGCAATATAAGCCATAGAAACTTTAAATTATGCAATGTGTTTAGAGGGACAAAACTTAAGACGTTTGAATATTATTTTTTGGGACATCTATTAATAACTTAATGAATTATTTACTCATTTTGTAATTTAATTTTTTGTTATTATTATTATTTTTATTATTGTTGTTATTGTAAAGCAACCAAATCAAGTAAAAATCCAACGCGATGAAGGAAGAATTTTTCATTGTATAAGGCTATATGCACAATGAAATATGGATTTTTCTCAGAATTATAACTTCAGTCTGAAGCATTACATATTAAGAACACTTTAGACTGAGTCAATATCACAACTATAACAAAAAACTATCAATAAATGTACAAATTAGGTTACGAGAGGTGAATTACCGCACTCTACACTTGTTTGATTTTGGTATCCAATGTTTATCAAGTTAATTTATTTGAGATTTAATTCTTATTTAATGTTTTTTTGCCTACAAGAACGACCAAACTCTTGCAGAGGTGGCCTAAATTTAGCATCTTCAGATAGAGGCGTGATCAAATCTTATGCATGCACTTGCAATAATAAAATGCCCAGCTTTAGTACTTTGTGCAAATATGAAATGCATACAATTGTAAGTCTTCTGTTCAATAACTGGATGGTTAACTGCACTTTGTAGGTTAGTTAAACACTATGCAAACTGTATGACAGCAATCAAATCAGAAAGTTCATGAGGTACTACACTACCTGACAAAAGTCTTGTCGTCGATCCCAGTTGTAAGGGCAACAAATAATTACTTGACTTCTAGTTGATCATTTGGAAAAGTGGCAGAAGGTTGATTTTTCAGATGAATCATCTGTTGAACTGCATCCCAATCATCACAAATACTGCAGAAGACCCATTGGAACCTGCATGGACCCAAGACTCTCACAGAAATCAGTCAAGTTTGGTGAAGGAAAAATCATGGTTTGGGGTTACATTCAGTATGGGGGCGTGCGAGAGATCTGCAGAGTTGATGACAACATCAACAGCCTGAGGTATCAAGACATTTGTGCTGCCCATTACATTATAAACCACAGGAGAGGGCAAATTCTTCAGCAGGATAGCACTCCTCATACTTCAGCCTCCACATCAAGGTTCCTGAAAGCAAAGAAGGTCAATGTGCTCCAGTATTGGCCAGCCCAGTCACTAGACATGAACATTATTAAGTATGAACTCTGAGAGTCCTGCAAGAACGCTTTCTTTGCCATTCCAGATGACTTTATTATTAAGTTATTAGAAGTTATTATTTGCTATTCCTAAAACTTGGATAGGTGACAAGACTTTTGTCAGGTAGTGTATATATAATCGAAGTACTTTGATATTAGTGGTATTTTAGACATCAATGCATTCTTTCAGATGCAATACATTTTACTGAGCAGACAATCAAATTTAGTAGCCTAAAAAAAAGACGCAATAAATGTTTACCGGAAAAGTTTATCATCTCTATTTCTAGGATTTATTTATTGATCAGCAGACCATAATGAGTTGGAATTGAATCATCACTGATTACAGAACTCCTGCAAAAACATGTTACCAATTATGTTTGTCCTGATGCCATTTTTTCTTTACACTTCGTGTTTGGCATCTTTGAAGATTAATGTATGTGTTCCTGGATTCAAGACTGTTTGTCCAAATCTAAGTTAATAGGCTGCTGGCAGCGCCCTTCTGAAACAAATGTCCCTTGTCTTTTTAATTTTTTTTCTTCTATTTTTATGTAGAACAAAGCACTTCTTCAATGGTATACAAAGCTAATGAAGTCTTAATGCCATTTTTAAAGAACACAAAGAACTGCCTGGGTTCTATTTTGTTACCTCAAAAAACAAAATTATATTTTGCATGATGAGAATTAAGCTTGTTTACTGGATAACAAGGAATATTTTTTTGCCAAAGGACATGTGAAATAATAATAATTAAAAAGGTTTACATGGTGACATGGAATAATATACAGACTCATATCTATTACAGAAAAAAACAGTAATGACTACATTCCCTTCCTATCACTATAAATTAGCATTAAATAAATTTGTTTAAATGGCTTTACTTCTTTTTTATTTATATAACTTTTTAATTTTAAGTTATATAAACGTAATATAACTTTGTGATTTAAATAGGTTTTTACAGCAATTAATAATTATAAAAATAGTCACAAAACATAGTCCTCAAGTATGTAATTTGCAAGAAAATGTACAGTAATTTACAGTAATGGCTTGCAATACATTCCCAAAATTAATTTAAAAAAATTATTTAATTAATCAGCAACAATAAATATTAAAAATAAAATATTTCAAACAATTTGCAGCAATTAATAATTATGAAAATAGTCACAAAACATGATCCTCAAACATTTCCAAGAAAATGTACAGTAATTTACAGTAATGGCTTGCAATACATTCCCAAAATTAATTTAAAAAATTATTTAATTAATCAGCAACAGTAAATATTAAAAATAAAATATTTCTAACAATTTGCAGCTATTAATAATTATGAAAATAGTCACAAAACATGATCCTCAAATATGTTCAAGAAAATGTACAGTAATTTACAGTAATGGCTTGCAATACATTCCCAAAATTAATACAAATTTTGTTTAATTAAGCAGCAACAATAAATATTAAAAATAAAATATTTCTAACAATTTGCAGCAATTGATAACTATGAAAATAGTCACAAAACATGATCCTCAAAAATGTTCAAGAAAATGTACAGTAAATTACAGTAACAGCATGCAATAAATTCTCAAAATTTATCAAAATTAAATTAATAAATTAACATTGAATATCTTGTCTTATCTTTCAAATAACATTGAAAATTGAATATCTTGTCAAACTTGGTCCTAAATATCATGCAAAATATAATTCAATGTTTTATTCTTTGATTTTGTTTTATACTAAAATATAAAATATAACCTGAACATGCTCTTGATCATTTTCACCCAAAAACTCTCTAATTAGGGTCAAAGTTTATGGCAGTGTCCACAAACACAATGATTTGAAGAAAAAACTAATCTTAAAAGCAAGTATGTACATGTTATTTCACCCTGCTAATTTGTTAATTCTGTACAGTATTCAACTCCATTTCTTTAATTAAAAAAATACTAACACTTTCATTGCTGTCCCTAACTGCCGCACTATTTAATTGAGCTTTTACCGTGGTGTCTTCAGGTAGTTAGGAGAGCATTTATGTTTACAGAATGTTTACAAAATAAAAAACTGCAAGCAGGAAACTGCAAATGTAAAGAACCTCTGCACTGTTAACTTTTTATGAATTCGTGTTTAACTGCTTGACATCGAGAACAACGTCGGTCTGTCTTAAACATGTCACAGGGCCAAAATATTGATATGCTATTGGGCTACGAACTGTGTGTTTCATTCACTTTATGTAATGCCCTCGCAAGAGTCTGTTTTATGAATCAACTAGCAGAGAATCCTTATGTAAGACTTTTTCAATCTGTTCTATACATTAAAACAAGCATTGATATTCCATTTACTTTTAGTTTTGGGATTGTTTTTGGAATATCCAGCCTGATCTAACAAGGAAACGCAAGTATTTTACGTTTAGCCAGTTTAGTGGCTAATTTGTACAAGTTCAGTCTTACGAAAATGTAAGATTTTTAAAAGGAGGCGTGGCACCCAACCCCGCCCCTAAACCAAACCATCATTGGGGATAAGCAAATCATATTAAACTGCACGAATGAGATTGAACGAATTCATGCGAATTAGCTACTAAATCAAAAACGAATGGTCGCGAGATTGTGTTGGAATATCTATTGGCAAACTGCCAGTTAAAGGTCCCATGAAGTGCGTGTTTTTTCATTCGAAATTGGACGTAATCTCAACTAAAACACAAAGAGAGGGCAGGACAGAGTAGCTCCTCCCCTTTTAAAAAAACAGCCGATAGCATTTTGCTTTTATCACAGCTCTGCCTGTGAGAGTGGTTGAGCTTAAGCGCATCAAATGACAAGCAACTGGGAAGCGTCTTGAAGGGGGCGGGGCATGTCAGGCATTACAGCATTTGATTGGTTAGAAGATTTGATGAGAAACTCAAGCATGAAAAAAAATGTTGAGCCGTTAAGGCTAAAGTGACTTTAAACTGCAAGCTTTATGTTTATATATTCTAAATGCGAATTGTCACTGTTTTGGAGCACACAACACTGTAAAAAATATCGGTAAATTTGCTGCCTTCCATATTTTGTGATTTATGTTTTATTTTCCCCCATTTATTTAAGCTTTTGAATTGCATTATGGGACCTTGATCTTTCCTCCAACCACTTTTAAACCTTGAAAAGTTCAAAAAAGTGACTTTTATGAATATTTTTAATAGTTTAAAGTGTTTTATTGTCTGGGTTGGTGTTGTATATTATGCTACAAAACCCTTGTAATAAACTGCCAGCACATTTTACAGACTTATTTCTCTAGATATTATTTATTATACATTATTTAAAACTACTAAAATGTCAATAAAAGTCACTTTGTTAAACTGTAGAGTTGAATTTACAACATCAAAAGTCAACAGAGCAGAGATCAACATCTCATAATGCAATTCACAACAGTAAATAAACACAAGATATTTTCTCACGGTGTAGCTTATAGATATCTTTAAAACGAACATACTGATTCTAACATCTAAAAACCTTCTTTTAATTTCACGGGACCTTTAAATGAACACATGAAGAAAACCAAATGTCTTCTTTATTTCTATTATTGTACTTTGGATTGAACATGATTTGTATTTAAGGCCCTGGAAACACAATATGCATCCTTTTAATTCATCGCAAGGCTTTGTTTGTAAACAACGGGAGAAGGCAACATCTCAATACTTCCTTGCACTTACTGTACAGATGTTTCAGTTTCGGCAATCCTGTTTTCATCAATAAAGTTTGTGAAATGCTAATCTGTTTGTATGGGACTAACAATCCAGTAAAAAATATTTTGAGAATTTTTGAACGTTTCTGATGATTGTATCATTTGTCTTTGAGAATAAAAATGGCTTTTTGTTACAACTCATCGTTTTCTCCTTTTATTTTTCATTCATTCATTCATTCATTTTCTTTTTCAGCTTAGTCCCTTTATTTATCCGGGGTCGCCACAGCGGAAATGAACCGCCAACTTATCCAGCACATGTTTTACACAGCGGATGCCCTTCCAGCTGCAACCCATCTCTGGGAAACATCCATACACACTCACTCACACTCATACACTATGGACAATTTAGCCTTCCCAATTCACCTGTACCGCATGTCTTTGGACTGTGGGGGAAACCGGAGCACCTGGAGGAAACCCATGCGAAGGCAGGGAGAACATGCAAACTCCACACAGAAACGCCAACTTTACCGCTGTACAGTGTGTATTTTGAAGAAACCGATCAAGATAACATTCATTCATTTTCCTTCCGCTTAGTCTCTATTTCAGAGGTTGCCACAGCGGAATGAACCACCAACTATTCTGGCATATGTTTTACGCAGCAGATGCCCTTCTAGTTGCAACCCAATACTGGGAAACACCAATACACAGTCATTCACACATACACTCATACACTACGACCACTAATTATGTTTATTCAATTCCCCTATAGCGCATGTGTTTGGACTGTGGGGGAAACCGGAGCACCCGGAGGAAACCTACGGCCAACACAGGGAGAACATGCAAACTCCACACAGAAATGCCAACTGACCCAGTCGGGACTCGAACCAGTGTCCTTCTTTCTGTGAGGCGACAGTGCTAACCACTGAGCCACTAGTTCAAGAGTTTACACTTAGATATTGTTTGACAACTGTCAGCAGGTTTGGCATGCTGTCCCAGGAGATAACCCTGAGCTCGGAGATAGTTGAGCCCAGGGCTCCCGCCTGGTCCATAGAGCATGTGAGGGGAGTACGATATCAGGTGGTTCTCGAGAGCTCCCCGTGGTAAAGGAGGAGAAGGGGTGGATGGGGGGTTTCTTCGGAAAACGAAGATAAGAGAGTAGTTCTAGCTAGGCTACTTCTAGTGCGTTGGGATTAATCTGATTGGCTAACTAATGAATGTAGATAGGTGGCCAGCTGCAGTCAATCATATCACGTGCTCCTCTCGATATTAGTTTGTGAAACTTCACTTAGAGAAATAATCACGAGAGAGTACATTTCTGAGCACAGTGGTCCCTCGCCATAACGCAGTTCACCTTTCTGCGTCTCACAGATTCGCAGATTTTTTTGAGTGCAGTTTGACATGCTTTTTTTACAGCGCATTGTGTTCTGCGTCCTGATTGGCTGTAGACCACTGTCAACCAAACTCCTTGTGCCGTGTCTCCTGTACAGTACAGAATGTGTTCAGCTTGCCAAATTTACATAAATCTTTGATCGCTAGCATCGGGACTCTGTAGTGCTGTACTGTATGTTTGCAGGTTTTCTCCTCAACAAACCCCACAATGTCGACGAAACATTCTGCACCATCAAAGGCACCTGCGGTAGCACCCAAAAGGCAGAGGAAGATGCTAACCATCGCACAAAAAGTTGAGCATGCTATAGGAAGGAAGAAGCTACAACACGAGTGTAAATCTTAATCTGAGAAAATAGTGTAGCGAGAGGTTTTACAGCCTTAAAACATCTATAATAAATTTTTTTTAAATAAAGCTGACTACTTTGCAGATTTCACCTATTGCGAGCAATTTTTAAAATGTAACTCCCGTGATTAACTCGGGACCACTGTATATTCTTTAAAATGGGGTTTTAAATATAATTTACATATAATTCAATATATGTGGTGTGTATATATATATATATATATATATATATATATATATATATATATATATATATAGTAGGGCGGGTCATAGACGATACCATCACGATACTGAGCCGGCATCGCGATCCTCCGCCCCATCCCCTTGCAGCCGCAACCTGCTTACGAAAAATACACACTCAGGCCCAGTTTACACTAGTACGTCTTAGTTTTAAAATGGCATTTTAGAACAAAAACGATTTACGTCCACACTGGCATTTCATGTAGCATTTCTGAAAAGCCCTCAGTCCTATACCACTGAAAACGAACATCACGTGACCACACACACACACAAACACACACACACACAGGCACACAGACAAAAAGGCTTTGTCATGCGCTTGCATAAGCGCACGTCTGACCTCCAGGCAGTCAGCGCTGTGGGTGCTTTGAGCAGAAAAACCTCAGATACTGTTGATTTTGCACCTTTTTTACCAACCAAGTTTGTCGACGCCATTATAATGACACAGATCACTCTGCCTATTCATGCCAGAGTCCCGCGGAAAAAGTGACTGACAGGTGGTCATTTGTGTGGCTACAAATAATTAATTCGTTATGAATGAATTTATTAATCATAAATAATTAGTTCACCGCCGCCTACAACACCGATGCCATCGTCCATCGCGATGTTTCACATTAGACATCGTACAAGGCCTAATTTGTTGACATCGCCCAATCCTAATATACAGTATATATATACTACTTATTATTTATATTGTAACTCATTAATTCATTAATTTTCTTTTCAGCTTAGTCCCTTTATTAATCCAGGGTCACCACAGCGGAATGAACTGCCAACTTATCCAGCACGTTTTACGCAGCAGATGCCCTTCCAGCTGCAACCCATCTCTGGGAAACATCCATACGCACTCACTCACACTCATACACGACGAACAATTTAGTCTACCCAGTTCACCTGTACTGCATGTCTTTGGACTGTGGGAGAAACCGGAGCACCAGGAGGAAACCCACGCGAACGCAGGGAGAACATGCCAACTCAACACAGAAACGCAAACTGACCCAACCCAGGCTCGAACCAGCGAGCTTCTTGCTGTGAGGTGACAGCACTACCTACTGCATCGCCCTTTATTAGTAACTATTAATTGTAATTATAATTAACTCTATATTGACTGAACATACAGAAATTTGCTATATCATGGTATAAAGTATAAAGTACTTTACACCATAAGTATAAAGTATATTACTGTCATTTTAAGACTCATTTATGTCATTATATAATGCCAGAATGACAATATAATAGCATCACAATGCAAGTACACTTCTCCAAAGAACACATCATATTTTATTCTTAAGAATATCTGGGCAGCACGGTGGCGCAGTGGGTAGTGCTGTCACCTCACAGCAGGAAGATTGCTGGTTTGAGCCCTGGCTGGGTCAGTTGGCATTTCTGTGTGGAGTTTGCATGTTTTCCTTGTGTTCACGTAGGTTTTCTCTGTGTGCTCTGGCTCGCCTTTCAAGTTCAACAAGTTCAAAGACATGCGCTAGGTGAATTGGGTAAGCTAAACTGTCTGTAGTGTTTGTGTGTATGTCCTCCAGGTTAAGAGTTGCGCTAACAACCTACCTCGGAAAAAAAATTAAATGTTACAAAACACTAACATGGTGCAGCTACAAATATCAACTTCGATATAAAGGGCCCTGGGAGTAAGAGTAAGAATATTTAATTATAGTCATTTTAACATGTGATTAATTAGGCATTGGAATCAGAATGTGAAAACGCATATGCTAAATAAATAATGACAAATGTTAACAAAAAGTGCAAGGTGGAAAGTAACAGAGGCTGCGATGTCTGCTACCAGATCTATTTTCAGTTGTCAGACACCCACAAGAAAATCCCGGGGACGTTTCAGGAGACCGCGAAATACGTAGCCGGGGGTACGTACGGCTGCATTTCATTTTTTTAAGCGAACGCTGCAGGGCGGTGTGACGCCGTTCTTTTCGGCGCTTGCCGGCCGCTCGCCTCCGTGTGGAGGGCTTTCCCGCTGCAACCAGTTTGTCCGGTTAGCTCTTCGTGAACTCTGGCGGACTCGAGGCGCAGAGAGGGGCTGACCATGACGACCGGGTTCGAGTTCAGGGAAGAGCGGTTCCAGAAATCAGGTAAGAAAACAAAAACAAAATCCAAAAAATGAAGCGAACAAGTTCGTCACAGGGTGAGAATGTGGTCAAAATCCGAAAACGTGGTAAAAATCAGACGAGGGCTTTTCTTTTTCAGGACGGCTTTTGTGAATCGTCGTTGGTTGGGTTTAGGGACGGAGGAGGGTGGGTCAGCCGATTGGCCGGTCGCACGGTCAATCATTCTGTCATCCAGGCAGACAGGCGGAAGGTCGTTCGACAGCGGCCTCCAGCGGGTTTATGCGAGAACAGCGCGGGAAAAAGCGCGCACAGCGGCCTCTCGTGGATTCGTTAAAACAAAAACTGCAAAAATATGTACCTCCCGAGACGTATTTCGCGGTCTCCGGAGAAAAGTCCCCGGGACTACGTTCTCAGAATGAGCCTGGGTTGAAAATATACTATAGTAATTTATAGTAAATACTAGAAATTATTTTAACCATACTGACACTGACACCTCCAATAGAGCTAGAACTGTTGCGCAATCAGCTAAAATGTTGCTAGAATTGGTTATGTATGTGCGATATATATTGCATTACCAAAAATGATTGAGGTCATGTCCATGTGCGATAAGTCAATATGTTGATAATTGTAGCAGGCATATACAGTAGTCAACATTTGAAGTGGATCAAAAATAAAACATCTAATTTTTTAAATGTCCTAAGACTAGAATCGGCGATGCTCAATAGTTAAGACAACTTCGATCAAAAGGTTTTGATCCACATCAAATGTTGACTACTGTATATTTTGTTATATAAGATGACGCAAATTGTGATATTAGATTTTTGTCATATCATCACCCAGCCCTAATGTAAAGAAAAAATCAAGTTGAAAAAGCCCTGTTATAGAGATACATGCGTAACAGAACTATGATATACGCCACATTTTACGCGAGTGCATAAAAGTTATAAATGTATATTTACTTTACACCCCTACTCAATAATAAAACGCTGTGCAATCGTGACTGACTTCATTAAAAACACCTCAAGAGCAGGTGCTTCCTACAGAACTTGAACTCGTGTTGGAAGCACCAAAGGGAGCCAGAAAAACTACTTTCACTGCTGTTTCACTGAGCTCCAGTTAAAAACAGCCCAAGGCACTGCTGCTTGACAGTCCTCTGAATTATACACATGTTTGACTGCACTGGAAAACCCCCTCGACCAACAAAAAGAGCTAATCATCAAGGAAGTACTTCATTAAATGTCTGTATTTGAGTCATGTTTATTAAAACAGCTCTACAATTATTCAGAAAGGCTACCTAAAAAACATGCAACTAAAATTAACTCAAATTTTGATTAACTAAATTAAACACAGGAGTCTAAATTATGCCTAATTAAATCTTAAAGAACTAAAGACTAAACTCAACCAAACCAACATGAGTGGACAGTAAATCAAATTAACTTCATGTTAGGGTAAAAATAAAAACTTTGGTGAACTGATCTGAGTTCACTGATCTGAAAACAAAATGAACTTTGAATTGAATTTACCCAAACAAAAATTGGACACAACAAAGCTGGGGTCCGTTCTTCGTACGTGGATTACTCAATTAGCTGGATTTGGTTATATATCCAGGATCATTTCGGTCTTCAAAACTGATCCGAGAGTTGTTGTCATAGAAACAGTTCTAATAGCTCAAACCTGCTAGGGAGCAGGCTTGTTTCATAAAAACAGGATTAGATCGGGTCAGCACAAAATAAATTAGTACGAATAATTTTAAAAACTCATCCTAGAGCACATTTGCACAAAGAGTCTTTTAAAAAATTAGGCATGTTAACTGTTAGTAAGAGAGTATGTTTTTTAAAACTGGGAACGGTACGTAAAATGTTTAATAATGTGGTTCCTAGTTATTTGGTGAACTACTTTCAAATGGTGAGGCAACAGCATTCATACTGTACTAGGAGTTGGGATTTTAATATTTATTTATTTAAATTTAGAAGTCTAGTGGGGAAAAATATGTTTTTATATACAAGTGCAATCATGTGGAACAAATTACCAAAATCCATCAAGGAAATAAAAGATTTAAGGAGGTTCAAAAAAGTAATCAAAAGATGGTTGTTTGATGAGGATAATTAGTTTGCATGGTGGACGAGGATGTTTTTATTTTATATGTTACTGGATTGTGTATAGGGTTGTAGCTGGAAGGCCACTCGCTGCGTGGGACGTATGTTGGATAAGTTGATGGTGCGTTCCGCTGTGGCGATCCCTGATTGATAGAGGGACTAAGCCGAAAAGAAAAATTCATGAATGAAGGAATGTATTTGTGAATTATTTTGTTCCCGTTTTAAAAATGTATGAGGTACTGTCTGTTTTATGCATATTCGGTATTTTGAAGCCATACTAAGTTTTATTTAACAGCGAGCACCACAATGGAAACAAGCCCAGGGCTTTATTGTGTTTTTATCCTCGACAGTTTTTATTTCAAAATGTATGGGATACTTGTACAGTTTGTCTAAAATCTGTCAAATAAAATTCAATTCAAACAAAGATAATACTGAAAGTATGTACTGTACCAAATGCTGATATCTAACAGTAGTAGTTATATCCACTTGGGAAAATAGTAAATATAATCTTTTAACTAATATTAATATATATATAAATTTAAAATATATATATATTAAAAAAACTTTTGCAATCTGCACTCAAATAAAACTACAAAGAGAAAAGTTATTGATATGAACTTTTTAGATCGCTTTAGTACAATTTGTGTATGATAATAGACATGCACAATATGACACTTTTTTTTTAAAGCAATAATACATTTATGCAGTCATGAACATGTTTTGACAGTTAATATGACGGTGATTTGATGCATCACAAAAGTTGCAGATACCTTTACCAGTATCAAAATGCTTTTGTAAACATCCAGTTATTATTTACACCGATTAAGAAACCAGCTACTATAATATTATTATGGCTACTATAGTAAAGAAAATCTGCTCTAATTGTAAAACTAAATAAATTGCTAAATACTCTTGACACATGAGAGGGTAAACCACAACAAAGGTGGAAAGTTATTGCGTATCAAACCATTTACTACGAATTTTATTTAATTTAGCTGACATGATGTCATTACTCTGCTGTGCCGTCAGCCAATCGTTGCATTGCTGATCATAATTTCGAGGATCGATAGATCTGTCCTTCACAACACACACAGCGATCTCAGATCAGTTCATCCATTTTGATCTGATTCGCAAACTTGTTTGAAGAACCAAATTAGCCAGAGATCAGTTATCAAGATTAAAAGATCCAGGATCTGCCAAATCATCTTAGATCATTTAAGCCAGGTACGAAGAAAATGCTATGACATTAATACCCGTGGTTTTGTTGGATTAAACAAAATGAATCTAAGCTGAAGGCCATGTTAAACTATACTCAATTAAAATCAATTCACGCTTATTTGGATAATGTGGATTTGTGCTTCAGAAAAGCACAAGGCCATTTCAGAGAGGTTGTGGCAGTTGCGAGTGTCCATTTTAAATGGTAAAATGTGAAAAGCAGTAAAATGTGAGTGGTTTTAATGGTTGCATGGACGCAACTGAGGCCTCGTTTACACTAGTCTGTTTTAGTTTTAAAACGGTGTTTTAGAATGAAAACGATCTCCGTCCACACTAGCGTTACACCCAGCGTTTCTAAACGACTCTCCGTCTACACCAAACCCCTGAAAACGCACATCACGTGACCACACACACACTGGCATGCGCTGCAGCAGACATCTACCCAGATGAGAGCTGTGCTCGTCCAACGGTTCATCAAGGATCTACCGCTCAACCGCTGGATCTAATCTCACTATATTTGTCAAATATGATATTTAATTCATCTTGTTGTCTATATCTAACAACATATTCCCCGACTTAGGTCTGTTGAATCTATTACTTGTTCTCAGGTAACATGTTTTGGCTGAGCGCAAAGATAAGTTATTTAATAATGTAATCGCGCACACTGATTCTACACATTTGACTGATTGCTTGCCTTTATTTCTGATATTGTGTGAGCATATTGTATGTTATACTTTTATGATGGCCATTATTGATTACTAAAACTAATATTCAGCAAAAGAGAGGGTGTGTTTGATTTTCACTGAAAATGAAAGGAGGCAGTAATGTTATACACTCAAAAAAAAATATTTTTTTTTGCTCGTTCAAACTATTTAAAATGAGCTGAAACAACAAATTTCTTGAGATTTCATTGGGTTCTTGAGATTTCATTGTGGTTCAATCCACAAAAATTTGTTAAAAGTGTTAAGTTAACCCGATCGATTTGTGCTGGGACATGAATGAATTATGTGGAACCCTACATTTTTTACAGTGTAGGCTCTGTTTTGTTATAAATACACATATAGTGAAGATAACATAAATATAGAGCTCATTTAAATATACAGCTACACGATACCTCAGCATTTTCTGTGTCTGTTAAGTTGCTAATATCAAAATGAAAATAGGCAGTTCCTTATATCATGTTTTTGCCTTTATTTCTTTTAGTGTGTGAGCATATCGTATGTTATACTATATATATATATATATATATATATATATATATATATATATATATATATATATATATATATATATATATATATATATATATATATATATATATATATATAGATAGATACAATGTACTTGCTTTGCTGATAATGCATTGCAGAACACTTGTGGTGCTCTTGAGGTGGGATGCGAGTCAGGTTAGGCAAAGGTTTGGTGATGTGGGTAGGTTTAAGTGTGGGTTAAGGTGTAAGGGGTGGTCAACAGTGCAAGTACAAATGTGTAACTACAGAAATTAATTACATGCTGCTGGCATTTAATCATTCATTACTGTAAGTACATAACTACATTGTAACAAATGATTCATTTTAGTGTAAGTGCATTTCAGTTAAGGCCACCAAATATAAAGTGGGACCAAAAAACGTATAGTTTTTTTAAGTTAAAAAGCTTTATTTTTCTTTATATCATGCGTCAAATTTTTTGTGAAATAGTAAAAAATATATTTAGTTTATATAATATATAAATAATAGTGCGTAGAAATAGTAAAAAAGAAAAAAACAAAAGTCAGCAGATTCTGTCTGGCTCTGGTCAAGGCTTATTCAGCTAAACTAAATTTATCTGAGCAGAACTAAAGGTTGTAATGCTGGTTTGGTCTTCGTCTATCTGCCTCCTGTGGTTTCTATGAGTTTGCACTTCCTAATCTCTCCACAGAATGAAAGACAGAGCGGGTCTGCATTTTACATTACACCCCCCTGTCACACACGCTGAAAACAAATAGAGCTTTCTGAACAGCTCCGATGAAAATCTGAGATAGTCCATGAGAGTGCAACGCTACTTAAAAAGCAAAGCAATGTTTAAACTTCTTCATGTTGTTTGCATGTGTCCAAGTTAAGCATCTCAAATATTTGTAACAAACTAAATCACAATATTTCTAGATTTACAAACTCAGTGAAGTTCATGTCCGATGCTCAGTTCATTGCTGAATGAGTTACTGGGAGGTTCAAACAAAAAGATTTATCATAAAATTTATTATTATTACTATTATTATTATTTAGTTTAAGGTGAAGTTCCTTTGAATTAATTTTTACTCAACTTAGTTTGGCTGAGTTTACAGTCATTTAAATTCCCTTCAGTCTTAATTCATCATAATTTCGTCTCCTCAGTTTAGCTCAGTTTAGTATACGTTAATGTATGATGCACATAGTATTTGAAATACATAAATCTGGAATAAAATATATGTTAATACTAATATATTACATACAAATACATGTATAAATATATTTTTAGATTGTTTATATAACTTTATTTATTTTTTTATTTTCCAATTTAAGTCTATTTTAGGGCTGCATGATATTGGAAAAATGTAGCATTGCGAGATTTTTTTTATTCTGCGATATATATTGCGATTTGCATACAATTTCACTAGATGTGTTAAATAACTATTTGGAAAGAATTTATCATTTTAGATTGATTGGGGTAATTCTGCAGAGGAGTGCATAAAATATAAGAAACAATCTACAAGCATAGAGACATTCAATAAAGAAGAAGATCCAGATTATATAAACGGCATATTATTGTTTTTCGACGAGTCGAACTGTATTCAGGTATACACTAATTGAATAATCAAATGTAAAATAATACTGCAGACTTAGTTTTACAAACAATTCAATAGAATTTATAATTAAGCTAAAAACAGTACAATTTCTTTAGCCTGAATGCCTTTAAAACCCCTTACTCAGTCACAGGCCCCAAAAAACACTTGCGAAATGTCAAATTACAATCCAGACTCAACACTGTATATAATCACGATGTGACTATTGCGATATCGATGCCGAATCGATATATTGTGCAGCCCTATCTTATTTACAAACAAAGTTTATTTAATTTCACACAACAAAAAAATGTAAAATAGTTTTAGAGTTGCTTTTTTAGGGTGGGTTAAAAAGGTTTAGTGGGTCTTTTTTTTGTGTGTGCCTCAAACAGGTGAGTGGGCTTCACAAACCACCTGTAGAAAACACTCTTTCATCTCTCTGACACTTTAACCAACACTTGCACTCATTTTTAACACATTTGTAGCAGACACTTTCCTCCTATCACTCCATATCTCCAAAAAATAACCTGTGCATTTATGAAGTGTGCTTCACACAAGTGAGTGGGCTTGACAAACCACCTGTAGAAACACTCTTTTCTCTCTCTCTCTATAAAAAAAAAAAAAACACTCCCCTCTCCTTACTCTAGCACTTAATTCTCTGAGCACTACAGTTCCTTTGTATAAGGACCACTTCTTATGTGTATAGCCAGCCTGATCTCACGAGGAAACGTAAGTATTTTACGTTTTGTCAGTTTAGTGGCTAATTCGTACAAATTCGTACGAGTTCATTCATACGAAATTATACGATTTTAAAAAGGAGGCGTGGCACCTAACCCCACCCCTAAACCCAACCGTCATTGGGGGATGAGCAAATCTTACGAAAATGTACGAATTAGATTGTACGAATTCATACGAATTAGCCACTAAATCAAAAAGTTACGAGTTGCCGTGAGATTGTGTTGGTATACCCTCTTCTTGTTGAATCACTGAATGCCTCCTCAATTATGCGTCGCTTTGGACAAAAGCATCTGCTAAATAACTAAATGTTCACTATTTTTGGTTATTGAATTTTAGATTACACCCCCCTCCCCCCATCACATACATTAAAAACAAACAGAGTTTTCTGATTAAAATGTGAGATATAGTCCACGAGAGTACAATGCTACTCTAAGTGTTTAAACGTCTTCGAGATTGTTGAAGGGCCCTTATCGGCGCGTATCTTGCCAGAATATGTCCGTCTAAATCTCCATGAGATTTTATATGATTTCCTGTCACTTTTCCTGACTATACTCTGCATTTCCAGCCAAGACTTTCATAACACACACCGCAAGACAGACAAATGCTCCATTATGCAGCATGTGATGATTAATGCCCGTTAATGTGTCAGATGAAACAGATCGGCTAATGCTGTGAGCTGTTCAAACACATTGCCAGCTGTTTGTCTAAACCTGCACTGAGGGTCTTTAAACGGCCCTATCAATGAACGCAAACATCCATAAGTTCAGCTTGGATCAATGTTTGGTTTGGATGGCCTCAGCCAGGAAACGACTCAATGGGCTTATTTAGCGCTACTTAGAGCGGGCTCGACACTATTACATTGTTTTAAGACAAAACACATGTGTTTCCTTCTGAAAATGAACATTGTGCTCAATGTTCTGTCGTCTTTATCAAGGCTAATTGATAAAAGTTCTCCGATTCTGTTTTCGTTTGTGGGTCTGCGTGGTTTTTAGTGAAAATAAACTAGTTTGAGGAGAGAGTAGGAAGGAATGATGGTCTTTCCGCATCATATCGAGGTGGGATTGATAGGGCAAATGACAAATGTTGAGAAGATATGAGAATTATGAACATCATAACTGGCCTTTTAAAGACAAAACTCAGAGAGGTTGCTGATAAAATTGACACACAGATGATTGTTTCCACATTAAAGCAAAAAAATATATCGTTTTAAGATTTACAATACCTAATTATTATTTTTTTTCTTGTGGCAGTGTTGTAACTTAAATTTTTTTTATTTGATTGCATGTGTCCAAGTTGAAATACATTTTGCTGCTAATATTATTACATTATTATACTATCATTATACTATTATTATTACATATAAATAAATAAATAATAATAAATATGTATAAACATATTTTTTAACACTCTGCTGGGGCGATAAGTTGGCGGTTCATTCCGCTGTGGTGACCCCGGATTGGTTAGGGGCCTAAGCCGTAAAGAAAATGAATGAATGAATGAATGAATGAATAACACTCTGCTAAACATTTTTTTTTAATTGTTGTTTTTTTTTCTAAATAAAATAAAATAAAATAAAATAAAATAAAATAAAATAAAATAAAATAAAATAAAATAAAATAAAATAAAATAAAATAAAATAAAATAAAATAAAATAATTAAAGCTTACATTTCATTGCATCATGTAGGCAGCAAAACAAGGCAGCTATTTTTTATAATAATAACCTTTATTAGAGGTTATTTTACTTTATTAGGTACACCTTACTAGTACCGAGTTGAACCCCCTTTTGCCTTCAGAACTGCATTAATCCTTCATGGCATTGATTCAACAAGGTACTGTAAATATTCCTCAGAGATTTTGGTCCATATAGACATGATAGCATCACGCAGTTGCTGCAGATTTGTCAGCTGCACATCCATGATGTGAATCTCCTGTTCCACCACATCCCAAAGGTGCTCTATTGGATTGTGATCTGGTGACTGTGGAGGCCATTAGAGTACAGTGAAATCATTTTCATGTTCAAGAAACCAGTCTGAGATGATTCACGCTTTATGACATGGTGTGTTATCCTGCTGGAAGTAGCCACCAGAAGATGGGTACACTGTGGTCATAAAGGGATGGACATACTCAGCAACAATACAGCAACGAAATGCTGTGGCGTTGACACAATGCTCAATTGGTACTAATGGGCCCAAAGTGTGCCAAGAAAATGTCCCCCACAATATTACCCCACCACCACCAGCCTAAACTGTTGATACAAGACAGCATGGATCCATGCTTTCTGTTGATGCCAAATTCTGACCCTACCATCCGAATATCGCAACAGAAATCGAGACCCATCAGACCAGGCAACGTTTTTCCAATTTTGGCGAGTCTGTGTGAATTGTAGCCTCAGCACTTCTTAGCTGACAGAAGTGTAGCACCCAGTTTGGTCTTCTGCCTTCTGCTGCTGTAGCCCATCCGCCTCAAGGGTCGGTGTGTTGTGCAATCAGAGAAATCTGTGTTAACAAGCAGTTGCACAGATGTTCCTAATAAAGTGGCCGGTGAGTGTAAATACATATATATATATATATATATATATATATATATATATATATATATATATATATATATATATATATATATATATATATATATATATATATATATATATATATGTGTATATATATATATATATATATATATATATATATGTATATATATATATATATATATATATATATATATATATATATATATACACACACACATGTACATATATATATATATATATATATATATATATATATATATATATATATATATATATATATATATATATATATATATATATATATATATATATATATATATATACATATACACACACATGTATACACACATACACACACATGTATAGATATATTCCATTGCATCATTCAAATGGAGCAAAACTACGTAACTACCTAACTTTTATTATATTTAGTACCCATTCATGGCTATAATAAATGTTATTTATAGATCTTTTTATCTTATTTAATCCTAATTTAATAGCATTTTCCTCAATCTAATTAAATCAAGTTCACAAACATTTTATTTTTAGAGTCCAAGTACTGAACAGAGGACTCTCTCTTTCCTCCACACACCTCTGTGTCTTTCTCTGAGCGCCGCTGATTTACGCATCATTTCCTATCGCTCTCTGCGGATGAAATAGGAGGCTTCTGGTTTCGCAGCATGTTGCGCGGGTCAGTCATTTCTCATGCAGTTAAGCCCCCGGTTTGCTCCAAATCACTTCACAAGCAATCAAATCTGCATAGCGCTGTCCCGCTTTGGCTGGAGGTGCGCCAAGGACAATGTCCCGCCGCCTTTAACAGGGCGAAACCTGCGGGACATCTGAAAATAGAGACTCTTAGTGTCCCACGGCTGTCTGAGGGCTGCAGACGGGCCTGATGATTTATGCTGGCAGCGCTGGTGAAGTATTTGCTGCCGCTGGGAGGTTTCCCTACAAATGAAGTGTGAAGCTCAGGGGAGCAGCGAGGCGGCGGGGCGCAATCCTTAAACACCTCAAGCGCACTGCCAGTAAACGGGACACTTCATATAAGAGAGAGACTGGAGGGAATGCATTGAGATGTTGCAGTATCTAAAGGTACTGAATGCACCTGTGATTAGGCATGGGCCGGTATAAGATTCTGACAGTATGATAAAACAATGGATAAAAAAAAAATCTCTGTCACAGTATTGTGATCACTGCTCCAAAATATGTTCTTTTTAAATGTCTGAGTAAAAAACAACAACATTTTTCCCCATTCAACACAATATATTTGATTTTAAGAAACATTTAAAATATTTTGAAGCAGTAAACATGTCAGGCAAAATAAATAAAATAAATAATTGCCTTCTGCTGTCTTCATTAGTTTCAAAAACACTGATTTTTACAACTTGAAAAGGCATT
Source organism: Danio aesculapii (assembly GCF_903798145.1). Lineage (NCBI taxonomy): Eukaryota > Metazoa > Chordata > Actinopteri > Cypriniformes > Danionidae > Danio > Danio aesculapii. The sequence continues at coordinate 47,670,296 of NC_079451.1, read as the reverse complement.
TTTGGAGATCTTTTTTTTAATCTTTGGATATAAAGTAAAGCCACTGCACTGTTCAGATCTACAGCACGCTTGGATGTTGGTGTATAAGATTTGTTTTTCAGATGTTTGCTGAATTGTGGGCTGACTAGTAGCTCTTGATATGAAGGGTCCTATTCTGCTGGAGCTACTGTTGCTCTAAAAAAACTAAATAAAAAAACATAGGAACAGTATATGCAATAATGTTAGCAGTTATAAAACCTTGACTTTTCCAAAACACTGTAAACCTTGAAACCAGTTATCGTCCCATGCCTAACCTGGGAGCCCACAATTCATCCTTTGCGCCACTTTGTTTTTGTTTAGTTTCTAGTCTAATTATCTAAAAACTCTTAATTAAGAAGCATTTTCTAAACAAGTAAAAAGTATTGATTTGTTTTTAAAAACGCTAAGTTGTAATTAAGTGATTTTTTTCCACAAAACAAGCTAAAAAAAAAAAATCATCAATTAGTAAATGAGTAAATAATCTTATTTAATGTAATGTAATGTGTTTTTTTATTTATTGCCGTGTCAGCAACCAAGGCTATTTTCATGGCAAGAACATTTAAATAACAAATAAACAATTAAGAACAACAAACAAATGAATACACAAATTAAATCAGATTTTTAGTGTTAATAATTGATAAGAATTCTAAGATTTTTTCTGGTGTCACTTTGCTAAAAATGTCCTTAAGAGAGTTCATTTCATAAAAAATGTTTCTGGAAAGCAGGACAGTCCAGTAAAATGTGTTTTACAGTAAGGGGAGTTGTGCAGCACAAACATTGAGTGGGGTCTTCATCTTTAATTATAATCTTATTTATTTTGCTAATCCAATTGGCAGATTATTTAATTCGCTACACTCAAAAAATATAGTTTGTTACATGATCAAACAAATTTTTTTATGTTTCATCCACATAAATTTGTTAAAAGTGTTAAGTTAACTTAGTCGATTTGTGTTGGGACAACATAAATGATTTATGTGGAACACTGCATTTTTTACAGTGTAAATTATGACTTATTATTTCTAAAACAAGAGAATATTTTAACTTGTCTATAAAATACTTCTTGATTTAAGAATTTGTAGATATTTTGGGAACGAGGCAAAGACTCGAATTAGGAAAAACTGGAAAGAAGCAATAATAAAGTTGGAAAGTAGTTTCTGGATTAGCATCTTCTGCCTCTTTTTTTACTGATTTATTCAACACTTTAGACATTTTACTAACATAAATCAATTAGTTTTGGACAACTGATTATTCCTAGAATATCAAAATCAACAGTAGGCGGTAGATCTTCCTCATATCTGGCATCTAAACTCTTCCTAGCACAGTTCAGGAAGCAGACACACTCAGTTTAAAACTAGATTAAAGACACGACTCTTTGCATTAGCATACACATAAAACACAAATGCTGTTGAAATCCAAATCCTCTAGGATTGCTAGTCTGCATTATTTAAGGCAACCGGAGCCAGGAACACTTCCCAAAATACTTTTTTGATTATTCCCGAGGTTTCCATAATCTTGGACCAGGCCGTATCCTGAGCAGCTGCTGTGGTGGTCATGGAGGAGCGGAGAGCATGAGTGATTTCTGTAAAACCCCAGTGACATGCCAGTGTTTGGACTTTCAGCAGTGAATATTAAACCACACTGATCTGAACTAAACTGAACTCTGAAAACTGAACTGACACTGTTTCAATTTATAATCTTCTGTATAAAGCTGCTTTGACACAATCCACATTGTAAAACCGCTATAGAAATAAAAATGAATTAAATTGA
>NC_079451.1:47578511-47663511 GCF_903798145.1 Danio aesculapii | reverse complement strand
TTTTATTTCCGCATTAGTGATCCTGATCACGAACGAATCGTTCTTTATAACCGGATCTTTTAAGAGAACTGGTTGAACTAGTTCACCAAATCGAACTGAATCATTTGAAACAATTTGCGTCTCCAGTAATCACTCTTATCCACAAACGACTTACTTTTTAACATGCCTGATACCCCCCTCTGACTCGAAATAAACCAATATATACAGAGTTATTCAGTTATTAAGACAGTACAATGAGATCAGATTAGAGAAGCGGTGAACTGATAATACTGTGCATGCATGATTTAGCAGATGGTAATCTGAACACAAACAGTACACGACTGTGTACGCCTGCTGTGACTGAACTAAACTTGAACAACTGCAGCGTGGGTAAACCGAGGGCTTAAATGAGTGGATCCGGTGAAAAAACGTAAGTTTATTTATTAACAGAAAGTCGTAACGGAATATGAATAAGTGAATCATGCTTCAGTTGGGTTGCAAAACGTAATTGTAAGAAGCTTTTTAGATCATGGTGATGTTTTATCTGACTGAAATTATGATTGCTGACTACATATTTTTGGTATGTTCAGTCCTAACATGGGGAGATTGTCACAGATCCGGTTTGCGTTAAAGATCACTACTTCCCATCACTACTGTGTTTTTTTACATTTTCAACTTTTATTTTTAGTTTTCGTTATTCATCAAATCAAAATGTAATTATAGTTAAGTTAAACACAAATGTTAAATGTCGCCTAAGCAAACACCTTAGCAAACTTTTTTGCAGAACAAATTTTAATCGCACACATAAATATATATGCAGTTTGAGGGTCTTGATGGTTTATTGTGGATATGTTGTTTAATGAAGAAATCTGTGCTACAGGTTAAACAAAAATTCTAATAAACGATCATATTTTGAATTTACCTAATTTTTTGTCTTGCGTTTATCTTAATTTGCCGTTTACATAAATTCTACATTTGAATATATAAAAATTACAAGTTTCAGTCTTTCAAATGCGATTAATCGTGATTAATTGCGGGGAAAAAAAAGTGTGATTAATTATTAGTTAATTTTTTTAATCGATTGACAGCACTAGTTTATAGAAATATAACTGCAGTGCAGGTAAACTGAGGGCTTAAATGAGTGGATCTAGAGAAAAAACGTAAGTTTATTTCATAACAGAAAGTCGTAACGGAATATAAATTAGTGAATCATGCTTCAGTTGGGTTGCAAAACGTAATTGTAAGAAACTTTTTAGATCATGGTGATGTTTTATCTGACTGAAATTATGATTGCTGACTACATATTTTTGGTATGTTCAGTCCTAACATGGGGAGATTGTCACAGATCCTGTTCGCGTTAAAGATCACTACTTCCCATCACTACTGTGTATCTAACCTTAGAAGCAGCCTTGCACACATATTTTACTTAGGGTGCTTTCTTGTGAGCTGTTGTATTTGAATTTGAGAATATGTAGATGGTATTGGTGGATGATAGTGTTCATGTCCTGAATACATCATTCAAAAAAAGTATCTTTGGTTGAGTTTTTATTTATTCAGATGATTTTGAATCTTGCAGCTAACAAATATCCTTATTTAGAAAAAAAAACCTAATGAAAACTAATGCAAAACTATTATAACCTTGGAAGGAAAATGAATTGAAAAGCACCGAAGGAAAACCAGAACAGCACCTGGAGGAAACCCAAGCCAACACAGGGAGAACATGCAAACTCCACACAGAAATGCCAACTGACCCTGCCGGGACTTGAACCAGTAACCTTAAACTTTGCATAACCTAAAAAAATGTAGTTGAAACCATATTAACATATTAAAATAGGTTAAAGCAGCATACAAATATTTGCCATCTTGAATTTTTGTCATTAAAGTTTTTACACTGCCTGCCTATTCTCCAGTCCTGCCTGACATGCGCTCTAGTTTCAGAAAAAGCAGGTGTGAAAACGCAGAGCGGCTCCGTTCCGACACCTCGCTGGAAACTGCCGAGTGCCAAACCCTAAACAAACACACGTGTGTGAGAGTGACACTGTTTCTCCCCATCACTCTCACCCTCTCCATCTTCCCAGCATGCAACAGGGCTGACAGCGCTGGTCGGCTCATATTATGACCACAGAAGGTCAATCCACGCTCTGTTTACACTGACATCGGCTCTTTTCACTCTGTTGAGGTTTCGCTGCTAAGGATGATCTAGGTGTTAAGGTGACAACACGAGGATTCTGACAGGGAGACTTTGGATTTACATTTCATACGTTATTAGAATGATCTGCTAAACTATATACTGATATTCTGTCAAAATATAAGCATTGGTGGCTCAGTGGTTTGCACTGTCGCCTCACAGCAAGAAGGTCGCTGGTTTGAGTCGCAGATGGGGCAGTTGGCATTTCTGTGTGGAGTTTGCATCTTCTCTCCGTGTTGGCGTGGGTTTCCCCCACAGTCCAAACACATGCACTATTGGTCAATTGAATAAACGAAATTGGCCATAGTGTATGTGTGTGAATGAGTGTGTATGGGTGATTCCCAGTACTGGGTTGCGGCTGGAAGGGCATCCGCTGCGTAAAACATATGTTGGAATAGTTGGCAGTTCACTCCGCTGTGGCGACTTCTGAAATAGAGACTAAGCCAAAGGAAAATTAATGAATGAATGAAGCACATATAGTTTTTATTTCTTTGTCCTTTTGTTTGTTTTGATGATTTTTTATACAGTTGAAGGCAGAATTGTTAGCTCTTTTGTTTAATTTTATATCTAAAACTTTAAAGGGCAAGAAGATTTTTCCAACACATTTCTACACATAATAGTTTTAATAACTCATTTTAATCACTGATTTCTTTTATTTTTGCCATGATGACAGCACATAATATTTGACTAGATATTTTTCAAGATATTAGTATTCAGCTTAAAGTGACATTTAAAGGCTTAACTAGGTTAATTGGGTAAGTTAGGGAAATCATTGTGTAACGATGGTTTGTTCAGTAGACAATAGGAAAATAAAATATTTCTTAAGGGGGCTAATAATATTGACCATAAAATGTTTTTTTTTTTAAAAATTAAACTGCTTTTATTATAGCCAAAATAAAACAATTAGTACATTCTCCAGAAGAAAAAATATTATAGGAAATACTGTGAAAAATTCCTTGCTCCATTAAATATAACTTGGGAAATATTTGAGAAAGAAGAAATATATTTCACAGCAGGGCAAATAATTTTGCCTTCAAACTGTATACGAATGCATATCGTTTTAATCACTGTCTAACTAAAACAATGACAATAATCATAATAATTTAGAGGCATAATATCATAATATTATTGAACTTCTATTTCAATCCATTGCTGAAGCGAAGCTACCAAAATACCTTGAAATACAGCAATACAAGTTATTGGTGGTTTATGATACCCACTTGTTTGATAGACCTTGTTCATTACAGGATTTCATTTAACAAAAGTGTTTTTGTATGTCAGTAAGGCACATCAAAATATTATTCATATTTTTAATGCAGTTATTTTCATATTTAGCATTTTTTAACTAAATGTATAAAAGGTTTAGATTTTGATGTTTTGTTGTTTATTTGTTTGGTTCCCCCTTTTGTTTTTGTTTTGTTGATTGTTTGCTTTTTTTGATGTTTGTTTGCTTTGTTTTATTTTTGTTTGTTTTGATGTTTGTTTACTTTGTTTTTGTTTGCTTTGTTGTTTGTTTGCTTTATTTTGTTTTTGTTTGTTTTGATGTTTTTGCTTTGTTTTGTTATTGTTTGTTTTATTGTTTGTTTGCTTGTTTTGGTTCTCATCTTGCTTTAGTTTGCTTTGTTGTTTGTTTGTTTTGTTTTTGTTTGTTTTGATGTTTGTTTGCTTTGTTATTTGTTTTTGTTTGTTTTGATGTTTGTTTGCTTTTTGCTTGTTTTGATGTTTGTTTGCTTTCTTTTAAATGTTTTTTTATAGTTTTAATTATTATTTTTTTATTTCATTATAGTTAAGTTAAATACAAATGTTAAATGTTGCCTTAGCGAACTTTTTTGCAGAACAAATTTTATCACACACATAAAATGTGCACATACAGTATATATATATATATATATATATATATATATATATATATATATATATATATATATATATATATAATGCTTTCATATGCTCTCCATCTGTCCATTTTTTTGTGTTTAGATCTGCATTCCTGTGTAATTTATTTATTTTATATATATATATATATATATATATATATATATATATATATACACAACGAAAAATGGAAACTTAACGCAGATATAGAAAAGTGGCTATGCGGCGATTTAACCTCCCGAAATCCCAAAGGCAAGTTGGCGATGGACAAAATAAAATAAAAAAAAAAAGATTCCAAAGCAAACAATACCAAATGCCATTTCATACACTCCCAGCATGAAGACTTTTAATTTTCCGGCATAAAATGTGAAAGCTCTTGGATCTCTTCATGAGGTGCAGACAGACGGCACCGAAGTCTAAATCAAGATCTGACTGATGTATATACCCACAATTACCCTGCTGTTTGAAACAGGGCAACGCTTCAACATTTGGTATCATTTACAGCCCAGGCGATGTCACTGATGCACAACCCATCCACAGTCACAAATCCAACAAGATCTCAAAGGATATTACTGCGCAGCCATGCTTGAATCCAACTCTCTCTGTGTGTTAGCCTATAATTATAGGACTCCAGCAAACGTTTTGTTTTGATAAAACGGTCTGAGTGAACTACAGGTTGCCTTGACATTACTGGCCTGAAAGCCTCTGATGTTGGTGAACCGAGTCGAGGAATCGCTTGCTTTAAGTCTGGTGTTTGGCTCAGTCCGTGCAGCGGGCTCTGCTTTGGATTACCTTTGGGTTTTGAGCTATGAAAACGCAATTGGCATTTAAGCATAAGTTAAATCAGGTGGGAAGTGAGTAATGCTACTGCCGCTTTGACACCCTTCAAGAAAGGTACAGAAGCATGCAGGAAAAGACTCATTTTCTCGCATGTAATTGCTGGTTTCAGGATATATTACATGCTTTTTCCAGTACGCCCTGATTTTATCCAACTAAACCTAGTTATCCAGGCTGATCTCACAAGGAAACGTTACTATTTGTAACACGTGGATGACAGAGACAACGTTAGGATCCAAGTGCAGGTTTATTAAGAAGTCAGGCAAGCAAGGGTCAACACAGGTGCAAACAGATGAATAAAGGCAAACCCAGAATCATAGTCACTATAACAGGCGAGAGGTCGGAAGGCTGGCAGTGAACAGGGACAAACAGACAAACTTGGCAAAGGTCAAAAAACAGAAAAACAAGACTAAGGAAGACGTGTTGAATTGCCACTTTACAGGTAAACAAGATTCGGCCAGGAAGTGAGTGTGTGTGCTGCTAAAGTAGTGTGTGTGATTAGTCCAGAAGCAGCATCAGCTGTGGGAGTCCAATCAGTGGAGACTTGGAGCAGGTGTGTGTGTGTGTGTGGCATGACTGAATTTGTAGTTCATAAGATGTAGTCCATGTGAAAGTGAGTTCTTACCAGCGACCTCTGGTGGTTAGAGATCGCTGGTAATCATGACACTATTACGTTTTGTCAATTTAGTGGCAGGTTCATATGAGTTTAATGGTACAAAAATATACAATATTTAAAAGGAGATGTGGCACAAAAAAACCAACCAATAAACCCAACCTTAATTGGGGAATGAGCAAAATGTACTAAATTGTATGATTGAGATTGTACAAATTCATATACGAATTAAACACCAAATCAAAAAGTTACAAATTTTCTGTGAGATTGCACAATTTCTGGCAAAATAAAAGATTGCAAATATTGTAAAAGCATTTTTGTTATTATTCAAAAAGAAATGGCTGCATCAGTAATCACATACTTCCATACTATATAATACGCTAAAATCAGTATGCCAGCCGAGTAGTATGTCCGAATTCATAGAATTCGAAAAACAATATGCAAGAAGTACCCGAATTACTTACTACTTCCAGTGAGATTCTGAAGTGCGCATACCAATGCACGATACGCTATCCCATGATGGCACGCGAGAGAATTTATGAATGGTAGTGAAGCGACACAACTGACGCAGGTAGGTCATGTGATCATGACAAAATGGCAGATGTAATATGTCTACGTTTCATTCATACTGCTCACATTCATACTGTATAGAACGTACTTTTCTAATGGTCGAGTAGCAAATTTAAATGCAGTACCTACTAAGTAGTAGGCATTTTCGGACACAGCCAATGAGATTGCAAATATTTTATCAATGTCAAAATTTACAATGTTTATTTTGTTAGCGCAAATTGTTACTTTTTAGGTGAAAAATTAATTTGTGCGTGTTAATCCACTGAAAAATATGTTTGTTTTGGTAATCTTTAATCAAAGCCTGAGCATTTGCTCCTGCGTTTAGAGTGACTCCTTCTGTGATGTTAGTTTGATGCTTCAGCCACATCCATCTTATCATTAGTTCTATAAAAAATGATGCACAAAATTAAAGCCCCGCCCCCTACTCAATATTCATTTTTAGCTGGAAGTACATCAACATACTGAAATAAACTGCTTAGCAACTTCTGGTTCATGCAGACTTTAAACAGATTTAATCACCAGCTCTTTTGCCCTTGGAGAACATTTACCCGAACTACAAATCCCATCATGTCCAGCAGTCACACACTGGTTTCAGTTCACCTTCTGATTACACACACAGCTGAAGGAAACTAACTTTAATTACATGGACTGTATTTACACTATTCACACACACATCTAATGCTGAGGCTGCATCCGAAATCGCCTACTACTCAGTAGGTACTGCATTTGAATGTAAATGTATTCCTCGACCAATGGAAAAGAACATTATATACAGTATGAATGTGAGTGGTATAAATAAAACTCGGACATACCACACCAGCCAATTTGTCATGGTCACGTGACCAACCCACGTCAGTTGCGTCACTTCATTCCCATTCATGAATTCTCAAACGGTGCATCATGGGATAGCATAGCGTGCATCGGATGCACACTTCAGAATCTCACTGGAAGTAGGTCATCCGGGTGCATAGTTTTTCCAATTCTATAAATTCAGACATACTACTTCTTTGCATACTGTTTTAAGCGTACTATGTATTATGAAAGTATGCCATTTCAGAGGCAGTCTCAGTCTTGTTTTACTGTAGTGAACATTTCAAAGCATTTTTCCTTGTTTTGCCTTGCTGTAATTTTACCCTTTTGTTGATTGTTTGCTGAACATCTCGACCCTCTCGCCTGTCTTTTAGGTTATGATTTGGGTTATGTTTATATTACTGCCTGCCCCAGTTTCGACCCTTGCTTGCTTGACAACTCGAATAAAGCTGCATTTAGATCCCACCCCCTGGCTTTACCTTTCCATCATTAAACTGACATCCATAGTAGAAAGAATTAGGGTGCTCTACTATGGGAAAAAAATCATAATGACAATTATTTTGGTCAATATTGTAATCACAATTATTTAGAAAGATAAAGAGTGTGGGCCAAACGTTTTGATTGATTTATCTTTTTCTGTAAATAAGGTTGCTTTAACACATATACATAGATTATGAAATTTCACAATTCTCAAAAATCAGACCAGAATGAGGAACTAAAAATAAACAAAGGTATAAAACAAACAAAAAGTCCTTAATTATTGAAATAAAAAAAACTGTACAAAACAGTAGAATAAAAATATACTTTCAGGTGAAATTTGGCTTTTGTGGAGGAATGTGGAAAGGGGCGGGATATGACAGAAAAATTGTTTTATTGTTTATAGAACCAAAATTTAATTTCAATTAATTGCACTGCCCTAATAAAAACAACTACAATGGCAGTCAGCATCCAACATTCTTCAAAATATCTTCTTCTTATGTTCAACAACAATAAAAGAAACTTAAATAGGTTAAAAACAAGTAAAGGGCGAGTAAATGAAGACAGAATTGTCATTTGAGTGACCTATCCCTTTAAATCAGGGGTTCCCAAACTGCGACCCACAAAATAACAATGCCATTTTTCTCTGAGGTGGTTATAAATATACGTTATATACATACACGAGTGCAACAGTCGAACAACCATATAAATTTATTTATAAAGTCATTTATTAATTATTTGAATTTATTATTAACCTGAAATATCTTATTTTAATGTATTTGAGTGTCTTAAAGGTTGTCAGAAATTTTAACCTGACCCGTAAAATCAATCGGCTGCATCTGAGGCTACTGCTATGTGGTTAATCTAAACACCCCAGGGGTCGCTGATGGCTTTTTATTTGCATGTTGTCATTTTTTTATGTAACTATTAACTGCCTTATGTGGTTTATTGAAAAAAAAAAGTATTTCTAACAGTGGAATATTGTTTATTTGACTTTTGGAAATCACCAAGTGACCCCCGTTATTGTCCTGTGACCACCACTATGGCAACCACTGCTTTAAATTGTGCTTACAAGTTGAGATTCAACCACAGATTCATAACAAAGAAAAGGTTTTTGTGGGGAAAAAACCTAAGCATGCAGGACACAGGATTTTGAGCAGAAGACGAATGATTGTGTGTTTAATGTGTTGATGTGTGTGGGGTGTGAGTGAATTGACCGGGTCTTAATGTGCTGGAGGCTGCAGGACATTTCATCCAGAATGGTGCTAAACTTGCTGAAGCAATCAATGATGGAGCCAAGCATATGTTTGACCGGCCCTCTGCCCCACTGCCCAAATAAAGACTGCAGACACAAATGCAGATGGTTTGCATTTGCTGTGAAAGAAACGTGTTCAGAGATGCTGAAAGGGCTTCTTCAACAGGAAGCAGAGTAATTAAAACCCATGAGGCCAAGCGAGCGGCCCGGAGCTACCAGAGGAAAACCTCTCCTGTTTCTGCCTGTGTTCCAGTCTGATCTCCGCGCTCGTATAATACTGGAGAAATATTATTCTGCTGCCAGCTAAACCTGACATGCAGATGTCACATGTGCTGGAACTCAAACAGAGCTACAGGTTTTTTCACACATACTTGACAGCGTGATGGACGGTGACCATTTGGTTTTTGTGAAATATTATCTTAAGCGTTTCATATTATATCCAGTTGTTGCTGGTGGTGGTGCTGCAACTCAGCAGATGTTCGGCTGTAACCACACCAAGTGATTTATGTCAAACGACTGCAGCGTATATATATATATACACATACATACATCCATATACATACATCCATATACATACATCCATATATATATATATATATATATATATATATATATATATATGAAGAATTAATATCAATATTATACATTTATTGGTTTAATCTATAATTATGTTAATGTAAATATTGTTGGTTTTAAGGTGGTTCACTTTTAACATGACCATACTGTAAGACTACCCTACTGAAAAAAAAACTATACTATATACATAACTATATACAAATGGCCTAGGTTGGTTGGCTGGTTTTAGCTGGTCGACCAGCCTGGTTTTAGAGAAGGGTTGGCCATTTCCAGCCTGGTTTTTTTATTCATTAATAATAATTAATGAATAAATTAATAAAACAAATGAATGAACAAACTGAAGACATTATATATATATATATATATATATATATATATATATATATATATATATATATATATATATATATACACACACACACACTCACTATACAGACCCTAATAATATCATTTATCCATATTCCTTTTTGAGCCACATTATTATTAATACAGCTTCTTCAATTGATGTACCTTAAGGTAAATACATTGCCATTGCTGTCTATTGAAGGAGTGTGTAGACTGTCAATGAAGATCGGAGAGGGGGAGGGGCAGTGAATCAGCTATGCACCAATCAATCCACCAGGGGCGTAGATTTAGGGTGGACGGAGGGGACGTGTCCCCACCAATATCCAGCAACTACTGAAATGTCCCCACCAATAATTTAATTATCTTAAAAACATCGCGCTGTCAATATAAACGTAGACATGCCGAAAGGGTTAAATCACGTTCTCTCTTCAAGTCGCGCCGCCTCCCAACTGAACATTGTGATTGGCTGTGCCTTTCCCTGCTCTCATGTGAGAGGCTGCTTTCAGATACAAGCAGCGCCGAAACAACTCAAGTGGTGCTCACTGCAGAGCCACTTGGGCAGAGCTGAGCTCCAGCAAGGGGGAGCTTGAGCTCCAGCTCCTCCTTCTTTGCACTTCTTCTACGAGTGATGTCACTGGGGGTAGGGGTTAGGGGTGGGTGTACGCATTAAAACAGCTTACAGGAGGAGGAGCGAGAGCCCAAGCTCCTCCTCGCTGGAGCTCAAATGGCTCAGTGTCTCAAACAACTGCGCGTCGGGAATTTTCCCGATGTGTGTGACGCGCACAAGTGAGGGTGGCGGGTGGCGGTAGAAAAAACAGGTGGACATAAAGAGCTTTTTTCAACGAAAAAGTTCGCAACTGAATGAGTCCATCATGATAATGCCGCTTTGCTAGTGTTTTTCACCGCTTTTACGGTCAGTCTAACATTATAGCAGACTGATGTAGTCTGTGAACAATATTCCCTGAAAGCTAACTGCAGAATAAACACCTAACGTTACATGTAAACGTATATGACCCTGCCAGTTCTCCTAATCTCTTAGAGTAACATCTCCAATTTCGGTTGAAACATTTTGTCAGAAAAGCTACAGCCTGTGCTCAGTCTTTTAATAATACTATGAGACATGTTTAATTTGTACGAAAAATAAGCGAAAGTTAAACTCTCTCTTTATCAGTTAATAAACATTATGTTAACATGACACTTTCAGGCCTGTAGCCAGATTATTGAAATGAGGGGTTATTTGTTTTCTGAAAAACTGATCCTTTTTGCAGTTATTCACATGATTAATTATTCATTCTGTTTAATTGAGCTATAAATATTACATTTTAGTGACATATTAAGAACTGTTTTTTGCTGGATTATCTTGTTGGATAGTTATTATAACTACACTTTTTGATGTACCAAAAATATTTCCTACCATTTTGTCAAATTGCTTTATTTACACATGTGCATTTAAACTGTAAGTTTAAAAAAAATACTTTGAATTAGAAATTAGAACTTTAAATTCTTAGAATAAAGAAATGAAGAGTTCAGATGCCAAAACCTCTAAATGCCATGTAAAATTAGCATTTTTCTCAGCCTCGTATATTTATGTTCAGTTATTTTACTTTAAAGGCAATGGAAAGGACGTATTTTTCACTATAAAAGTAAAATCACTGAGTCCACACACAGGAGTTGGAGAAAAATGCTAATTTTATAAGAAAATATTAATTGGCACTCTTCAAATATGAAAATATACTTATTTTTAAAATACAATTTTTTTAATCAGAATTTTCTGTTAAAACTTTATTAGATTAGACTTTATTAAATTAAAAACTAAAGCTTACTGACAAATAACAAACTGGTCAGCACATTCAACCTTCCTCAGTGAGAATTTGGCCATTTGAATAATAAGATAAACTCAAACATAATAATAATAATAATAATAATAATAATAATCCAACTTTTGGCCTTTCAAACCACCTGAACCCCCTCAGCTACGCGCCTGACTATTTAATTTAACTTATCAATTGTATGAAGAGAGGATTAATCAATAATACATTTTAATAGCAGTTAAATAATTAATAGCAATATATAATATATATATATATATATTAAAAAAAAAAACAATGTTCATTCTTGCCGGGGGTGTGGGGGGATTGTATTCACTCGTGCCCAGTCCCCATCAATGTCAAGTGCAAACCTACGCCCTTGCAATCCACAATAATTTAGTGGCTGCTATTCATTTATTTATTTACTTATTTATCTATCTATCTATTTATTTATTTAAATATTGTGAATGTACATAAGTACATTTAAATTAATAATATCAACACCGAAATTATATTGGGGTGGCCTTGGGGGCACCCCTGAGCCAGACTGGTGAAAAGGGTGGTTCTTTTTTTCCTCAGAAACTGGACTTTTTTGCAGTTATTCGACTCAATTTCTATGAGCTTTAAATACTGCAGTTACTTTATTGTGACATTTTTAACTTTTTTTTTTTTTTTGCTGGATTAATTGTCATCATAACCACACTTTTTTATTTAACAAAACATGTCCTAAAGATTTAGAATAGACTAAAGAATAAAGAATTTTTACTCTATTTTTTTTTAAATACAAATTTATTACATCATATATCATTTTTTCTTCATTAGGAATCTGTTCAAGCTTAAACTTACTGCTGTCATTTATTAGGCAAATAACAAACTGGCCAGCACTTCAGTCACTTTCCTCATTTTCCCCATTTGGCCATTTTAATAACAAAAAAATAAAACATGTATGCTGTATGTTTTCTTACACAGCTGGATATTGGACGAGTGAAAAATAATTGTTTGCATTGGCCAAAACTGATTAGCTGAAGTCACACCGAAGCGATAGCCAACAGAGGATTTCCCTCGATCTTAAAGCCTTCTTCACTGGCCTGGTATTGGCTCAATTGTATGGGACAAATTCTGGACCTTGGGTCAGTGGGGGGTGGGTCTTTCGAACCACCGGAACCCCCCCGGCTAAAAGTGTCCCGATTTAACTGAATTCACCCTATGAGTTATGGCAAAAACTGAAAATGTTTCAGCTTTGATAAACAATAAATTCATCAGCAATGACAATAAACTGTGAAATGGAAAACTGGGTAAGTGCTAAAATAAGCAGTTCAATGGTGTATTCTGCTATAAACGAATATAAATGTACATGAAATAAGAAAGAAATGTGTACGATTTGTTTACTAACCTTCATTTCTAAATCCTGTCACAACCAGTCGATAATCGCGGTAACTTTCTCAAAACATGCGCAAGTACACAATCATTTAACGCAAAACTACACATAGAAAAATAGTTCCGCAGCGATTTTAACATCTTTACAGATTAGATCACATAACACACATTTTGTTTTTTAAGAATCACGAGTTAAATTTTTATTTTTTACTTGCAGTCTATTTAGCCTCTAATCTTTAGTGTGAGTCAAAAATCTGTTAGCCTAACATTAGTCTAAAGTTACCAAAGGTTGTGTTTGTTTTGTTTAGTTTTTCATATTAATAGCAAAAAAGTGTCCCAATTGACCTGAATTCACACTAGGAATTATGGCAAAAACTGAAAATGTTTCAGGTTTAATAAACGATAAATTTATCTGCAATGAATTGTGAAATGGTAAACATCGGGCATGACAAGCACTAATCTCAGTATGACTTGTGCAATAATGATTAGAAATGTACGTGAGATAAGAATGAAATATATTTGATTTGTTTACTAACCTTTATTTTCAAATCCTGTCACGGGTCACGACCAGTTGATAATCACGGTAACTTTCTCAAAACATGCGGAAGGACACAATCGTTTAACACAAAACTCTGCGTAGAAAAGTAGTTCTGCAGCCATTTTTACACCTTTAAAGATTAGATCCTGTAATAAACATTTAATTTTTTTAAGAATCATGAATAAAGTATTAAAAAAAAAACATGCAGTCTATTTAGCCTCCATTTAGCATAATCTTTAAAGGGCACATAGTTTACCTCTTTTTTATGATTTAATATTAATATTATGGTTCTTCTGAGTGTGTCAGTTTAGGTTCAGTTTAAAACACAATTCAGATTTTTTTATTATAATGTGTTAAAAAGTGTCATGTTGGGGGCATGTCCACAGTTCACTGATTTAGGGGTGTGTTGCTTCACATGTAGACTAGTTTCGGCTTCCCGCCCAACGTAACAAGGGGGCGGGGCCATGAGCTCACCCACTCTGTGTTTGCAACACAGACAGGCAGACTGAGAGAGGGAGCAGGAGGAGAGGATCCGCATTCAGTTGTACATGTACGACTCTGACACAGACCAAGCAGAGAGTACAAAATCATTTGTGTCTTTGTACATTTTTACAGCCAACTGTGTGCTAGTTTCAAGTGCCGAGCTTGTACACAGAAACTAATAACCACGCACACTAAATTAACTTTGACTGAGGCACCGGATGCGCCACTCGAAAACGCGAGGCGCAACGATTCGGGACACTTCATGTTTCTGCCGCGCCACAGAGAGTGTCTGGTGTGCCGTGTCGCGGCAGAAACATGAAGTGTCCCGAATCGTTGCGCCACGCGTTTTTGAATTCTAAACATAGGTTTTTATCAGAATAAACAAATAAACGAATAAACAAACTGAGGATATGATGACGCGCCTGTCAATCAATATTGGTGGGCGGGGGGACCGCACGGTCGGTTTGAAAACACTCCAATTGGTCCACCGTTTTTTATGTTGTTAAATTGAAAAAAAAGCACTGGGTGTGCTTATATCACCCTAATATGACGGTCTATACACCATACATGCACGTATGTCTGTCTAAATAGCTTGAAAAGTAGATTTTTTACCATAGGTGCCCTTTAATGTGAGTCAAACCTGGTAGCCTAACATTGGGCTACCAGATGTTGTTGTGCTTGATTAATTTTGTTTTTCATATTGACAGCAAAAAAAGTGTCCCGATTAAACTAAATTCAACCTTTTAGTTATGGCAAAAACTCAAGTTGTTTCAGGTTCAATAAACATTCAAGCAATGACACAAAACAGTGAAATGGTAAACTGCGCTGGACAAGAGCTAAAATAAGCAGTTCAATGGTAACTTGTGCTATACACTATTACAAATTTACGTGAAATAATAATAAAATGTATTCAATTTGTTTACTTACCTTTTCAAAACCTATCACGATCAGTAAATAATCGCGGTAACTTTCTCAAAACACGCGGAAGGACACAAGAATAGTTTAACACAAAACTCCGCGGAGAAAATTAGTTCCGCAGCTATTTTAACACCATTGCAGATTAGATCACATAATACACATTTGGTTTTTTTTAAGAATCATGAAGCATTTAAAAAAACATGCAGTTTATATTTAGCCTCTAATCTTTAGTGTAAGTCAAAAATCTGGTAGCCTAACATTAGGCCAAAGGTTGTGTTTGTTTTGTTTAGTTTTTCATATTAATAGCAAAAAAAGTGTCCCAATTGACCTGAATTCACACTGTGATTTATAGCAAAAACTGAAAATGTTTTAGGTTTAATAAACAATAAATTTATCTGCAATGAACTGTGAAATGGAAAACATCGGGCATGACAAGCGCTAAAATGAGCATCTCAAATGTGACTTGTGCTATAACGATTAGAAATGTATGTGAAATAGTTGTTTACTAACCTTCATTTTTAAATCCTGTCACGGGTCACGACCAGACCATAACCGCGGTAACTTTCCCAAAACACGCGGAAGGACATGAGTCGTTTAACACAAATCTCCGTGTAGAAAAGTAGTTCCGTGGATTAGATCACATGACACACATTTAGTTTTTGTTTTTTAAGAATCATGAGTATTTTAAGTATTTTAAAAAGCATGTAGTCTATTTAGCCTATATTTTGCATAATCTTTAACGAGAGTCAATCTAGCCTAATCCACATCCACTAGTTTTGTTGTTGTGTTTGTTTTGTTTTGTTTTCATCTTGAACTTTGCATATACTAAACAAAGATAACATAACAAGCTTTGTGGAAAAATATATTTTTATTATTAAGAGAAAACTGATATTGTTCACTTCAAATACAGTATATGAAAACTCCAGACAGGGCTAGATATAATACCTGAGAGCTAAACGTGTGCCTATTTAACTCGATGGCTTTCATTTGATTATAGTAACAAAAAGTATTCTTAAATGTCGACATTTTGTGCCAGTTTGTGCATATCAACTGCAGTTTAAGGCGAATTTAAATAGCTTAACTTCATTAGTCTAATTTCTCCACTAGGTGGGGCTGTATGCTTGAATACAATTGCTTTTAAACTAATTCCAAAGAAATGCTATTTTTTTATTCTCATTCAGAGATTTACACACATTAACTTTAATAAATACCAATATTAAATGTTGTACTCTGAAGTAAAATATAGCTTTATATTACTGTTTCACAAGCTAGCAAAAATAATTTATATGATTTACAAAAACGTAAAGGTTTAAAGATCAAACATTGCACTTTAAATGAAGAAAATCATCCAAAACCCAAAATAAGCACACATGAAAAAATAATATAGTAATTACTATTGAGTTTTGGAACAATACTATAGTAAAGTGCTTGAATTAATCTGTTGTCCCTACTGAAAAAAACAGCCTAGGCTGGTTGGCTGGTTTTAGCTGGTCAACCAGGCTGATTTTAGAGGGGTTTTGGCCACTTCCAGCAATTTCCAGCCTGGTCTTACCTGGTCAGGCTGGGAGATGAAAAGCTAAAACCAGCTTGACCAGCTTAGCCATGGGAGCCCAGCCAAAACCAGCTATGTCCAGCTTAAACCAGGCTGGCCAAGCTGGTTTTAGCTAAGACCAGGCTGGAAATGGCTGGAAACCAGCCTGGAAGTGGCCAAAACCCGTCTAAAACCAGGCTGGTCAACCAGCTATAACCAGCCAACCAGCTTAGGCTGGTTTGAACAGTTTTTTTCAGTAGGGGTAGTAATTCTATAGTTGCTGTTGTAATACAATATAGCCAAATTACCCAAATACTGTACTGTTTGCTACATTATAGTACAATACAACACAGTTTACTACAGTATTTATAACTTTATCAGTTCACTATGCAAGATTGCAGTAGCATTCGTTCAAAAAACTGCTGTGAAACACTATAATATAATACACTTTACTGTAGTATGATTCAAAACCACTATAAATGACTATAGTATTATTTCATGAGGGAGTGCAGAAACAGTGGCACAGTGTTTTCTCTAGGCTGTCATAGATAACGACACTAATAGAGGAGTTTATGTCACTTATATAGTAAACATAATGGCAATAGCTCACACAAGCATGATGGAAACAGCTAGCAGGTTAGTGTTTGTTTGTTTGTGTGTGTGTTTCAGGACAGAGCCAGTATGGGTTGACCCCTTCCGCAGGTTTAAGTTGTTCCATTCCAGTCTATAATGAGTGTGTGTTTATTTTCCGAGCCGCTTGGCCACGTCTTGATAGGCCAGTTCAATCTCTCGGTCTGCGGCGCAAGTGTTGGTGAACTCATCTCGGCTGTAGGCATTCTGCAGGTATCTCCACACTCCACTCAGATCAGATGGGATCTCAAAGTTACGGTATTTCTTAGTCACCACCTGAATGTGGGAAGAAAAATTACTGAAATTACTGATGCTTTTAACTGATCCACTGTGTAAAACATATGCTGTGGCGACCCCTGATGAATAAAGGGACTAACCCGAAGGAAAATGAATTAATGATCAACTACAGTGGTACATCACCTTCACAACGTGTAGCTTCGGGAGGAGGTTGCAGTCGGCGAGCGTTAATTCATTGCCGTCCAAGTACTTGCGGTTTGAGCTCTTCTCCTCCCCGGTGCTTTCGGCATCAATCTCGTCCGGCAGAGGGGAGTTCAGGAAGCTGTCCAGTTTCTTCAAAACCTTCAGCAGCCCCTTCTCCAGACCTGCAAGCGTTTCATACAAGCTTGTACTGAATGTATTCATCTGAAGAAATACAGCGGCTTTAAGTCAAGACAATCCCTGTAAAGGCTTAGCGGGATGTAAAGGGGCTTTAGGGCTCTATATTTTGCAGAGCATCCAGAAAGCTGTAGAGACTCTTCTAATAAGTCAGAGAGCAGATGATAAAAAGAGTTTTCTGTTTATTTATGGTTATGAATTGCATTGTGGGATGTTGTTCTCTGCTCTGTCGACTTTTGATGTTGAAAATTCAATTCATTTTAGTAGTTTGAAATAATATATAATAAATAATATAGCGTAACACAACACCAACCCAGACAACATATCACTTTAAACTATTAAAAATGTTCATAAAAGTCTCTCTTTTTACGTTTCAAGGTTAAAAGTTGTTGGAAGAAAGTTCAAGGTCGCATAATGCAATTCAAAACATAAATTAACAGGGGGGAATTAAAAACATGAATCACAAATATGTAAAAATGCAAATTTACGGAGGTGAGTTTTGAGTTTTCCTATTTTAAAATCCATTCAAAACCAATTTCTAGGTCTGTATAGGGAGCACTTTTAGCTTAGCTTAGCATAGTGCACTGAATCTGATTAGACCATTAGCATCTCACTTAAAAACGACCAAAGAGTTTAGATAATTTTCCTATTTAAAATGTTAATTATTAGGTTAATATTAAATTATTTAAAGGTTATTACGGTATTTTCCTTTAAATTCTCCTCAGTTGTAAGTCATTTTGGACAAAAGCGTCTGGTAAATGACTAAATATAAATGTAATGTATACTCTCATAATAATCAAGGAATATTGCTGGCATACCATGGCTGCAGCAGGCACAATGATATTATGCAGTTCCTGAAAATAATCCAAATTTAGGTGGTTGTTGCTAGATCAGATATGGTTGCGGCTGGAAGTTATTTTATATTAGAGAATTATTGATATTATTTATTAAATCCCATTTATTGTATTTTATTAAGGTCGACCCCTATCCCAACCCTAAACACAACCGTCGCAGTAATCTAAAAACAGTTGTTGTACTGAGTAGTATTTATGTTATCTATTAAAGAGCCCCTATTATACATGAAATAGGGTCATATTTTGGTTTTAAGGGTCTCCAACAACAGTCTAATATGCATACAAGGTCAAAAAACACTTTCATGTTGTAAAAATAGTGAGGGCAGCGTCCGCAAACCCCCCGGTCGTCATCCACGACACCCACCCCTCCCCCCGGGTCCTCACTTTCATCCGCGAACTGGTCACTTTCTTTTTCACTTTCGGGTTGAGGGCAGCATGATCGCCTTTCACCTAAAGCGCCAGTTCAGCTTGCTCCGGCCCTGAGTGTCATTCAGACACCTCACCCTGAACCTAAACCGCCCACCCCCCTCAATTTATGTTTATTATTATTTTTGTGTCCTGATGAATATAAAATAAATAAAACTGTGGGTGTTTTACTGTGGTTTTATACAGTGGACAGCTGATTCACAAACACATTTATACTATTCACATTCTGCTCAGTTCTCTGACATTTTGTCTATATAGGTCTTTTATTCATGAAAATAAAACATATATCTATTTAATATTTATATTAAATGAAATACAATAACAGTGTTGTATTTCACTCTTAATAACCAAACCAAATCATTATACAAATTTACAGTTGCAAAATAACACCAAGAAGGCTGCATTTTAATTCAGTATTATTAGATTATGAAATTATTTGTGACATTAATTAAAAGGTAGGGCAGATATCCAATTAAACCCACCCAGAAGATCGTGGCAGGACACTGTCTTAATTAATTCAAATGGAGAAACTGAACGAAACTTTAATAGATCAGTAAATAATAATTGATAAAACTTATTGCATTTATAGATGACATACCAGGTATATTCATTCATTCATTTTCTTTTCGGCTTAGTCCCTTTTTTAATCTGGGGTCGTCACAGCGGAATGAACCGCCAACTTATCCAGCATATGTTTTACACAGTGGATGCCCTTCCAGCTGCAACCCATCACTGGGAAACACATGCACACTTATTCACACACACATACACTACGGACAATTTAGCCTACCCAATTTACCAGTATCGCATGTCTTTGGACTGTGGGGGAAACCGGAGCACCCGGAGGAAACTCACGCGAACGCAGGGAGAACATGCAAACTCCACACAGAAACACCAATTGACCCAGCCAAGGCTCGAACCAGTGACCTTCTTGCTGTGAGGCGACAGCGCTACCTACTGCGCCACTGCGTCGCCCACATACCAGGTTTATGTGAAGATTTAATACAGAAATGTGTTCATGCTGGACATTATCTGTGAACATTTACATCTGCGAACTGGTCACTTTCTTTTTCACTTTCGGGTTGAGGGCAGCGTGATCGCCTTTCGCCTAGAGCGCCAGTTCAGCTTGCTCCGGCCCTGAGTGTTATTCAGACACCTCACCCTGAACCTAAACCGCCCACCCCCCTCAATTTATGTTTATTATTATTTTTGTGTCCTGATGAATATGAAATAAATAAAACTGTGGGTGTTTTACTGTGGTTTTATACAGTGGACAGCTGATTCACAAACAGACACCGGTTGAATGAAGTCACGCTGTGCAGATGGATATTATTGACAGTCTAATTAAAGATGAAACCTCAGCAATATAGCCCAGCCTTGAGCAGATCGAGTGCTTCTGGAAACTACATGCTTAAAAAGGCTCGAACCAGTGACCTTCTTGCTGTGAGGCGACAGCACTACCTACTGCACCAGTTCGTCGCCCACATACCAGGTATATGTGAAGATTTAATACAGAAATGTACTCATGCTGGACATTATCTGTGAACATTTACACAGATAATATACATTTATATTCCCAGTAGCTTCAAAGCAAAAATAAATCCATTATTGATTAAATTAAGCTAAATTAAATAAACTTAATAAGTAAAAAGGTTGCAAACATATGCTTTCCTTGATAAGCAATATAGCTTATTCCTTTTCCGAATAACTTAAAGAATCATTTTCAAACTCAGAAAGCAGTTCAGTATTGAAAGAGAAACATTTGGACACATGCCCAATACCAATAATAGTGTTATATCACAAGCTGCAATGTTCATATTTTCAGTTTTAAATTTTCCAGCGAAGTCTCCTATTCATTCAAAGGTAAACCGGAACTAAAAATACACTGCATTGCTGATAGGGGGAAGTGACGTCATTGTGAAAAGGGTCTATTCCTGGAGGGCCACTGTTCTGCATAGTTTAGTTCCAATCACCTCCAACTCACACTTGCTCAATAGTCTCGTCTTGAACAACTTGATTAGATGAATCAGCTGTGTTTGATTAGGTTTGGAGCAAAACTGTGCAGAGCTGCGGCCATCCAGGAATTGAGTTTGAGGCCCATGCTTTAAACTCACTTGCGTTGGCTTCTGGCTTCGTGTTCTTGATGTAAGCGGAGAACTTTGCGAAGATGTCATTACCCGCTGTGTTTGACTCTTTGTTCTTTGCTGCCAGTTTTGGATACCTTTAGAATTGAAACAAATCGAACAAACAAATGAATGCAGTTCACATTAGCAGTAGTGTTCAGTAACTAAGTAAGAAATAATTGAAGATCAGCCTTTTGATTATTATAAAAATACTGCATGTGTTGCACAAAAAAAGAATGTGTTGCACCGTGGCCTGGGGTGCAATATTAAATGTCTAATATCTAGTATTCTTAACAATATCATTCATTCATTCATTCATTCATTTATTCTCTGCCGCTTTTCCGGGGCTGGGTTGTGGGGGCAGCAGTTTTAGGAGAGAACCCAAGACTTCCCACTCCCCAGACGCTTCCTCCAGCTCCTCCGGGGGTATCCCGAGGCGTTCCCAGGCCAGCCGAGAGACATAGTCCCTCCAGCGTGTCCTGGGTCTTCCCCAAGGCCTTCTCCTGGTGGGACATGCCTGGAACACCTCCCTAGGTAGGCGTCCAGGAGGCATCCGAAACGGATGCCAGAGCCACCTCAGCTGACTTCTCTCAATGTGGAGGAGCAGCGGCTCTACTCTGAGCTCCTCCCGAGTGTCAGAGCTCCTCACCCTATCCATAAGAGTGCGCCCTGCTACCCTGCGAAGAAAACTAATTTCGGCCGCTTATATCTGAGATCTTGTCTTTTCGGTCATGACGCAAAGCTCATGACCATAGGTGAGAGTAGGAATGTAGATTGACCGGTAAATCCAGAGCTTTGCCTTCCGGCTCAGCTCCTTCTTTACAACAACGGACCGGTACATCGACCGCATTACTGCTGCAGCTGCACCAATCCGCCTGTCAATCTCACGTTCCATCCTTCCCTCACTCGTGAACAAAACCCCGAGATACTTGAACTCTTCCACCTGGGGTAAGGACTCTCCTCCAACCTGAAGATGGCAAACCACTTTTTTTTCCAGTGGAGCACCATGGCCTCGGACTTGGAGGTGCTGATTCTCATACCAGCCGGATCACACTAGGCAGCAAACCTCCCAAGTGCATGCTGAAGGTCCATGTTCGATGAAGCCAACAGAACATCGTCTGCGAATAATCCTAATAATATCTAATAATTTAATAGACCGAAGTCAATTATACTGGTTACAC
Source organism: Danio aesculapii (assembly GCF_903798145.1). NCBI lineage: Eukaryota > Metazoa > Chordata > Actinopteri > Cypriniformes > Danionidae > Danio > Danio aesculapii. Next base: position 47,641,502 of record NC_079451.1, on the reverse strand, counting down.
TACCCAGCCAGGTAGCTGTATGTCAAAACAACATGAAATAACACATCAAAAATGCACATCAGTTTAATGCAACCCAAAATAACTTAATTTACATCTAACATTGTCTTCAAAAATGATTGTTCAGGACTGTCCTGTAATTGATTTTTGACTGCAATGTTAGATGTCAGTTTCATGTTGTTTTGACATCAAGGTTGTCAGCTGACATTAAATTGATGTGTATTTTTAACGTCAGTGTTAGACCTCAAATAAGTGACTTTTTGATATCAAGGTTGTTTACATGCATTGCAGGGGAAAAGATTGTGTAATTTGTAATTGAAGCGTTGAGATTTCTTGTATTATAATACCTTTTGTGTCATTGTTTTGGTGGTCTAAAGAGCATCAATCTGTGGATGTCAAATAGACGTCAAAGTTTTGACTTCAAATCTATTTATTTTCCCTCAGCTTAGTCCCTTTTTTATCAGAGGTCGCCAAAGTGGAATGAATGGCCAACTTATCCAGCATACGTTTAACGAATGCTCTTCCAGCCACAAACCAGTACTGGGAAACACCCACACACTCTAGCATTCACACATGCAATTTAGTTTATTGAATTCACCTATAGTGCATCTGTTTGGACTGAGCGCCCGGAGGAAACCCACGCCAACACGGGGAGAACATGCAAACTCCACACAGAAATGCCAACTGACCCAGCCGGGACTTAAACCAGTGACCTTCTTGCTGTGATTCGATAGTGTTAACCACTGAGCCAATCAAATCGATTTTTAAAATGTTTTTTTGATCTCAATGTCAATTCAATGTTGTTTGAATGGTATCTGTACTTTTACTAGTGTACACAAACAGTCGATCCTTCTCTCATCATCCTTCGACCTACTTGGGAGGTGCGAGCATCTCCTCCAGAAACTCTTCGATCTTGTTTACATCTGTCCGCACCTCTCCGTTAAATGTAAGAAACGGTGGAGGAGTTCCAGGAGCCAGATTATGAAGATCAGCAGGTTTCCTACAAGACAAAGGGAACACTTGAGATTTTTAATGTACGTTCACAGCTGATTTTTTTCATGCATTCAGTTAAAGTTAAGTTTTATTCACTTTTTCTGTTGAAACATAAAGTTTGGGTCATTTAGTCTAAAACTAAATGTTAAAGAACTGCTAACATCAACAAGAATTAAAAAGTAGGTAGATTTTTCAAAAAAAACTAAACAAAATTTTCATACCTTTTCAGATCAACAGTGGTGACGTTGAACACGACTCCCTTCAGCCACAGGATCATAAAAAGCCTTTGAGAGAACGGACAGTTCCCGATACTTTCTCCATCACTGCCAGCCTAAGAACATAGTAAGAGGTTTAATATTCATTCATTTTCCTTTAGCTTAGTCCCTTTACTCATCAGGGGTCACCACAGCGGAATGAACCGCCAACTATTACAGCATACGTTTTACACAGCGGATGCCCTTCCAGCTGCCAACAGTTTGAACATGCAAACTCCACACAGAAATGCCAACTGACCCAGCCGGGACTCAGCAACCATCTTGCTGTGAGGCGACAGTGCTAACCACTGAGCAACTGTGTTGCCCTAGGTTTATTATATATATATATATGAATAGTATTTTACTGTATTTTAAAGTTGTATTGTAAAAATTACTGTATATTTTGCAGTAAAGATATACATTCAATTTTGTAAATACATATACAGCTAGTTAAATGGTGCTGTAAATGTAAATACAGTATTTGTGTTGTAATTGATTTACAGTAAGTTACTGGTGAACTACTAAGTTAGTAAGTTACTGTAGATTCTACAGGAAATTGTTAACAGTGTATTATTTATTGCACTAATTTCCATTGTGTGTGAGTGTGTGTGTGTGTGTGTGTGTATGTATATATATATATATATATATATATATATATATATATAGAGAGAGAGAGAGAGAGAGAGAGAGAGAGAGAGAGAGAGAGAGAGAGAGAGAGAGAGAGAGAGAGAGAGAGAGAGAGAGATATATTATAACAGCTGAAGACTTTTTTAAAACTTTTGTTCATTTTCGAATAGTTCCCAAGTGTTTTTGTGACTTTTTTTAACACATTTTTTAAACAAAATAGTTTTAATAATTTATTTTGTACTGTTTTTTTTTCCAGGAAACTAGTATTCAAGTCATTGGACAACAGTGCTTTGTTCTGTCCTGTAGCTGATCAAATAATAAAAAAAGAGAGTTGTTAATATTGACCAAGCAGTTTTTAGTTTTTTTAAACAATACATTTTATTCCAGCCAAACTAAAAGAAATAAGGCTTTCTCCAGAAGAAAATTAAATAAATAAATAAATAAATATATAGAGTTGAAGTCCAAATTATTCCCCCTCCTGTACAATTTTTATTCTTTTTCAAATATTTCCCAAATGATGTTTAACAGAGCAAGGAAATTTTCACAGTATTCCCTATAATATTTTTTCTTCTGGAGAAAGTCTTATTTGTTTTATTTCGACTAGAATAAAAGCAGTTTTTATTTATTCTTTTAAACCATTGTAAGAGTTGTGTGGCGTTTTACTTTTTTGGTACCTGTAGGTAGATTCATTTTGCAGCAAAGTTTGGCATTTGATACAAACAATTAAATCACACATAAACCCACATACAAAAGTTGCTTATAAAATATTACAATTTATTCAGAGCGACAACAGATGATAGGACAAAGCTATTCCTGTTTCGTTTTGTCCTACTAAAAAGCATCTGAAACCTTCGACTGGAAGGGAGCAGGATAAACTCCTCAGACAGAGGATGAGAGCTACAGCTACTAATATTCTGGGCAATCCGTAAAAGCTGCCTACTAGCTGTGATTCACCAATCAACCTGCTGGACCACCTAATAACCTGGCTCAGTCTATTCCTGTTTTTAAGGGACAGACTTCTAAGACTTCCAGAGCGAAGGATAGAATAGACTCAATAAAAGCACGATAGAAGAGTAAGCATATTAGGGCCAATGTGAAAACGTGAGACAATCAGGAAACTAATGAGGGCAATATTATTAGCCCCCTTAAGCAATATTTATTTGGATTGTCTACAGAACTGACCATCACAATACAATGACTTGCCTAATTACCCTAACTTGCCTAATTAACCTAGTTAAGCCTTTAAATGTCACTTTAAGCTGTATAGAAGTGTCTTGAAAAATATCTAGTCCAATATTATTTACTGTCATCATGCCAAAGAGAAAATAAATCAGTGATTAGAAATGAGTTATTAAAACTATTATGATTAGAAATGTGTTGAAAAAATCTTCTTTCCCTTCAACAGAAGCTACTGTTATAATTCTGACTTCAATAACATTTAATATCCCAGAATGCAAGTCAGTGTGATTAGTGCAAATGTGAGATTAAACCTCTGAAAGTCATTCAGCATTAGGTACATGATTTGACTCTTCAAAACAATACCACACGCTACAAAAGAACCAATGAGAATCAGTGCCAAATTTCCATATCTGAAATTAGGAGATCGAGCTATCCAATAGCGTCCTTAAACTGGGCCAGTAACCTGAGCAGGACATCAGATCCACCCTTGAGTTGAATTATTCATGGAAATTCCATTACCTGGACCATTAGCCCACAGCCGAGGGGTTTGGGTCATGCTAAACTTGTCAACAGAACTCTGAGCGAGACGTCATCCTCGCCACCTAAATTAATCTGTTTATCACTTTAGGATGCTGGGATAAAACGTGGAGTTAAACGCTCGACACTCCGTCAGCTCAGATCAAATGTCAGAGTTATTACTAAAGTTACTCCTGTGGTTTTTGCCCACACACACTCTAAAACAAAGAGGATTTGTGTTGCTTGTTCAACATTATTCTACTGTTCTACTTATTTAAAATGAGCTGAAATGACACAATTCTTGAGGTTAATTTAGACAACTTAATTATTTCATGTTCAGTTCTTACATTTGTTGTGTAACTTAGTTAATTTGTGTTGGGACAACATGAATTAATTGTGTGGATTGGACTTTTTACAGTGCATGTACACGTCTACACAATTCCTTCATGTTGTCCCAACACAAATTGATTAAGTTAACTTGGGCTCAATTCCAATTCTATTTTGTACCCCTTCCCCTTCCCCTTGGCCCTTGAAACAGAGTGCACTGTTAAAAAAATGCAGGGTTCCACACAATTCCGTCATGTTGTCCCAGCACAAATCGATTAAGTTAACTTAATTGTTTTTACTAATTTAAGTAGATTGAACATAAAACAATTAAGTTGTCCCCAAAAACCCCTCAAGAATTATGTTAATTCAGCTCAATTTAAATAAGGAGTTTAAACAAGCAGCAGAATTATTTATTTTGAGTGTGTGAAGGGAAAGGGCTTTAAAATTTACCCCTAAGAAATGGGACAGCACCTGCACACGTCATCACGATTTATTGCTTCATATGAAATGGATGATGGCGACTGCTGTAGTTATTCCAGTTGTGTTATTTTTTGGTATTTCTCTTAGGAAATCACTGAAGGCGTATATCATGTTATTATAATGTTATAATGTGGCAATAAGATCGGAACTGTACTGTGCATTACACAGTGGCCATATTCATCTATGTAAACACAAGAAAACAACATTAACATTATAGCAGACACTGTAAAAAGCTCATTACCAGCCACTAGACTTTTCTGACGGGATTGGAGTGTCATCGGGTGTCAGAATGTTGTGGGACTGCTGTTCAGGAGTTATTATCAGGGATTACAGATAGCGAAATTTAGCGGTTTTTGTTTTAGCCTTTATTTCTAAAAGCATGACGTAAAACATGAACGCTGTTTTGTGTAATAAAACACATTCTTGTTTGTTGTAAAAATTCGTAATAATGACAAAAAATTTGTAATTTGTGCATCTCCTGACTTCTGTGTGCAGCCATGCTGCCGTTGTGGCTGGTTTATTCTGGGAAATTGTTTTACCCCCTTGGTTTTGAGTGGTCCTGAAAAATCTTCGTTTCAATGGGTATCTACCTTTTCAATTCAATTCAATTCAATTCACCTTTATTTGTATAGCGCTTATACAATGTAGATTGTGTCAAAGCAGCTTCACATAAAAGGTCACAGTAAATTGGAACAGTGTAGTTCAGTTTGTAGTGTTTAAGTTCAGTTCAGTTGAGCTCAGTTCAGTGTGGTTTAATAATCACTACTGAGAGTCCAAATACTGAAGAGCAAATCCAACAATGCGCAGCTCTACAGATCCCGAACCATGCAAGCCAGTGGCGACAGCGGAGAGGGAAAAAAAACTTCACTAATGGCGGAAGTGAAGAAAATAAACCTTGAGAGAAACCAGACTCAGTTGGGCATGATCATTTTAATTTCTCCGCTTTTCCCCTGAGCCCTACGCCTTCAAGCTACAGAGAATTGGGACACCCCTATCCCTTCACGTGAACGCACAAAATGAGGTGTAAAGGGAAGGGTTAAGGGGTAGAATTGGGATTGAGCCTTGTTTTGAAAATTTCAGTAAAAAAACTCAAGAATTATGTTGATTCATTTTGTTGATTCAACACAAGATTGTGTTGAGCTCATTTTTAATAAATAGTTTGAACAAGCAGGAAAGATTTTTTTTTTTTGAGCATAGCAATTTACATCAAACCCAAGATCTTTCAACCTAAAAATAAGACTAGCGGACTAAACAATAGAAGTGTGTTCATAAAAATAATCTATTAACATTTAAATATATTTATAGCTAATGATTAGGCCCACACGGAATCTACGCGTGCAGAAATCTGCAGATTTTCGCAGATTTTTAGCCCATCATTCAATAAAAAAAATTATGTCTGCAAAATTGCTGCAAATAATTTGTGTGTTGACTTTAAACAAATTCAATTTAATAATGTTCAACTTAATTTATTTGATTAAATTCAGCCTAAATAAACTGTTTACAACCCCTTAACCTAAACAATTTTAGTAAATACAAGGAATCATCTTTGAATATTTTTTTCAGTGTTGAGTATATTTATTTACTCTGTAAATGTGTGTAAATGTATATTTATTCAGTTTTTATGTTAATTTCAGTAATATTATTGACTAATATGAAAATGCTTTTATTTACAGCACAGTTTGTAAAGTAATTTGTATCCTCTCGTAGAGATATTATATGAGACTTGCTTTGGTTAAAGATGCCAATTTTCATTTGATCTTTTGCCACTATTTATTTATTTATTTATTTATTTATTTATTTATTTATTTATTTATTTATTTATTTATTTATTTATTTATTTATATATGCAGTGGACTTTTGAGTGGTTCTTATCACTTAAAAATAACGCTTAGTTTGAGACATCTTCAGCTTCATTAAGTTTTCCAATATATATTGATTCTTTATAGTGGAAATATGTGAACCGCCAACTTATCCAGCATATGTTTTACAGAGCGGATGCCCTTTCAGTTGCAAACAAGTACTGGGAAACACCGATACACTTTCACATTCACACTACGGCCAATTTAGTTCATCCAATTTCCCTATAGCGCATGTCTTTGGTTAGTGGTGTCGCCTCACAACAAGAAGATTGCTAGTTCGAGTCTGGGCTGGGCCAGTTGGCAATTCTGTCTGTAGTTTGCATGTTCTCCCCGTGTTGGCGTGGGTTTCCTCTAGGTGCTCCGGTTTTCCCGGCAGTCCAAACACATGCGCTATAGGGGAATTGAATGTGCTGTGGCGACCCCTGATGATTAATGGGACTAAGCCGAAGTAGAATGAATGAATGAACATTGTACTCTCAAAAGCCTCCTATAGCTGTCAGTCTCATTCTAATGCTCTAAGTCTGATCACTTAGTAACTCAACTTTTCACAGGATTTGCAGAATCATTACACTCTAAAAATGCCCAATGACCCAACGTTGGGTCAATTTTAGACAAACCCATTGTTGGGTTAAGTTTTTTTCAATTCAATTTAAAATGATTTTTTTTTTAACTCAGCAGTTGCTTGTCCATATTTGACCCAACATTTTGTTAAACAACCCAGCGTTCTTAGAGTCTATGGGAAACTTTAATTTCACCTCTTATCTAAATTGGATACGGATAAATTGGATTGGATAAGTGCTTAACCCAACACATTATACTTAACTAATGTATCATAATGAACAAGAAATAAACATGTGCCAGTCAACAAAGTGTTTCTGGCCTCAGCATTTACTGTCACTATTGGCTCTATTTATAGTCTTGACTCATGCAATAAGACACCACATGGCTAAAAAAATAACATGTGACCGCTCTTGATGTCTCTAATGTCTTTATGAATGTTTGTATTCTTTTCACCTTTATCCTTTCTGCTGTTAACATGTTATAGGTCACAACAAATCTGCAAAACAACCCAGAGAGAGCCGCAGAAGTCCCAATCAGCCCTCCAGAGGAACTAGAGCATGAGGTGTTGATAGAAGTCAAGAAATAATTCAAGAGGAACCCGGAGTTTCTGCTTTGAAACGCTACCTGCTTCCTTTAGAGTCCTCAAAACTCAAATTCTGCCTGCAAACTACCACTCGGAAAACTGAAACTGCTTTTAAAAGTAGCTCATACTTTTCTTCCATTGCATGTTTTCTGCTTTTCCATTGACTGTTTGAGGCCGTATTTGTACACTCTGACGAAAGCTAGGTTGTAGTAACCCAACATTGAGTCAAATATGGACTAACCCAATCATTGGTTTAAAAAAACGTAATTTAAATTTAATAGAAAAAAATGAACCCAACATTTATCCATATCTTGGCTTGGTTACAACAACAATGTATTTTTAGAGTGTACTATGGTTTAAAAGCGGAAACATTGTGTGTTTGAGGCTGTATTTGTGCACGTTGAAAAAAAAAAAGAGCTGAGTTGTCGTAAGCCAAAGTTGGGTCAAATATTGACAAAACCAACCATTGGTTTAAAAAGTGTCTTAAAAAGTGTCATTTAAATTGAATTGCAAAAAATTCAGCGAACACTGTCCAACATTTGTCCCAATACTGGGTTACAACAAGCCAGCATTTTCAGAGTGTACTTTAGTTTAAAGCAGGGGTCAACAATCTCGGTCCTGGAGGGCCGGTGTCCCTGCAGGGTTTAGCTTCAACTTGCCTCAACACACCTGGCTGGGTGTTTCAAGTATACCTAGTAAGACCTTGATTAGCTCGTTCAGGTGTGTGATTAGGGTTGGAGCTAAAATCTGCAGGACGCCAGCCCTCCAGGAACAAGTTTGGTGACCCCTGGTTTAAAGACTTTCAAATATAGCTAATCATTTTCTTCCATTGTATGATTTTGTTGTTGTTGTTTTTCCATTGTGTTTGAGGCTGACCATTCACTTTTGTTGTAGTTGTAGTTTCGTCATTTTATTCAGTGTTCATAAACATTCAAAAATAACCTTGAACATGCAATGGGAAAACTGACAAACAAGCAAACAAACAAAACAAAACATAAGCTACAATACAAGACAACAAACAAAAACAATGCTGGGTTGTCTTACTGTAACCCAACATTGGGTTAAATATGGACAGACCCAACCCAACATTTGTGTTAAAGTTATTTTTGGATTTTGTCAATATTTGACCCAAAATTGGGTTTTTGGGTAATTTTATTATCTATTTAACCCAATTTTGGGTCAAGTGTAAAAAAAATAATAAGACAAAGTCATGACAACAAATGATCTGTGCTACATTAACTAATTTTAATCAGCTAAATCACACTCTAATAAAATGGCAGGTTATTTCAACCTAATTCTTGGTCTAATTGGGACTAACCCAACTGCTGGGTTATTTTTTTAATTAAATTAATAGGACCAAATTTAAACCAATGTACCCAATTTGGGTTGAAATAACCCAGCTTTTTTTAGAGTGCAGGTTTAACTAAATATTTTGAGATGTACCAAGTCTAACTTCATATTTTTATTCAGTTTGGCTGATGTAAGTTGAGAAAACATTTAGGCAGCACACATTTTTTTACAGTGTGGACAAAATTTAAATAACAAAAGTTGGGTTGGATTTGTCCATATTTGACCCAATATTGGGTCAAATAAGACAACCCAGGCCTTTTTTTTGTTTTGCTTTGTTTAATTGTAGCCTACACTGTAAAAAATGCAGGGTTCCACACAATTCCTTTATGTTGTCCCAACACAAATCAATTAAGTTAGCTTAATCAATTTTACAAACTGAAGTCGATTGAACAAAAAAATAATTAAGTTGTCCCCAAAAAACCCCAAAGGGTTGTGTTGTTTCACTTCATTTTAAATAAGTAGTTTAAACAAGCAGCAAAAGTAATTATTTGAGTGTATGTTTTGTTTGTTGCTAGATTTCCCATTGCGGATTGCAGGTTATATTTGTGTTTATGAACGCTGAATAAACCAACAAACCAACAACAACAACAAAAGCAGCTATTGAATCCTGTCTGACTGTCACAGACCATTCATTCTAAAAAAAAAAAAAGCAGTTTTCTTAACCCAACATTGGGTCAAATAAGGTCAAACCCAACTGAATAGATTCAATTAAAATTTGGTGAGTCCATATTTGCTCCGAAGTTGTTTCAACAATCAATCATTTATTTTAGTGTTAATCAAATGTGCCAAACAAGATAAACAATTCTTTAATCTGAAATAAAAAATGCTGTTATTTAATCCAACATTTTGTCAAATATGATCAAACATAACCCGTTATATTAAATTATTCCAATGTTGTGTTTGGTCATATTTGACCCAATATTGGGTTATAATAATCAATTGTTTATTTTTGTGTTAATCAAGTGCGCCAAATAGGATAAACAATTCTTTAATATAAATTACAAAAATGCTGTTTCTTTAACCCAACGTTGGGTCAAATGTATTAAATGAACACACTATTGTTTGTCCATATATGACCCAATGTTAGGTTACAAAAGTGAATCTTTTGTGTGTGTGTGTGTGTGTGTGTGTGTGTGTGTGTGTGTGTGTGTGTGTGTGTGTGTGTGTGTGTGTGTGTGTATTAATCAAGTGTGTCAAAGATAAACATTTCTTTAATCTGATTTTTTTTCTTTTAAGTGCTGTTTTTTTAAACCAACATATGGTCAAATATGGTCAAACCCAAGCAGATATATTAAATTAACCCAACATTTTGTTTGTCCATATTTGACGCAATGTTAGGTTACAATAACCAATCTTTTGTGTGTGATAATCAAGTGTGCCAAACAAGATAAACAATTCTTTAATCTGAATTTTAAAAATGCTGTTTTTTTTTTTTTAAAACAACAACGTTGGGTCAAATATGGTCAAAACCAACTGAATAAATTGAACAAACATACTATTGTTTGTCCATATTTGATCCAAAGTTGTGTTACAATAACCAAACTTTTTTTTGTGTGTTAATCAAGTGTGCCAAACCCAAATAAACAATTCTTTAATCTCAAGATTTTTTAACCCAACTTTTGGTCAAATATGGTTAAAACCAATAAGATAGATTAAATTAGACCCAATATTGTGTTTGTCCATATTTCATCCGAAGTTACGTTTCAATAACCAAACTTTTAGTGCGCCAAAAAAGATAATCAAATCTTTAATATAATTTGCACACTGTTAAAACGTACCTTCACAAAAAGTTCAATATCAGGATGCAGCCGACAAACTATTTGTTCATTCACTCTAAAAAATGCTGTTTTTAATCCCAACATTGGGTCAAATATGGTCAAACCCAACCAGATATATTAAATTACCCCAATATTGTGTTTGTTCATATTTGGTGCAATGTTAGGTTACAATGGCCAATTATTTACTTTAGTGTTAATCAAGTGCGCCAAACAAGATGATTCTTAATTCCCAATTTTAAAAATGCAGTTTTTTTAACCCAGCGTGGGGTTATATATGGTCAAACCCAATTAGAGATTAAATAAGACCCAATATTGTGTGTCCATATTTCATCCAAAGTTATGTTTCAATAATCAACCATTTAGTGTTAATCAATGCTCCAAACAAGATTAACAATTCTTTAATCTGAATATAAATAATGCTCTTTTTTTAACCCAACATTGGGTCAAATGTCAAACCCAAGCAGATATATTAAATTAACCCAATATTGTATTTGTCCAAATTTGACCAAATGTTAGGTTACAAAAGCCAATCTTTTTTAAGAGTTAATCAAGTGTGCCAAACAAGATGAACAACTCTTTGATCTGAATAAAAATAGCTGTTTTTTAACAAAATGTTGGGTCAAATATGGTCAAACTTAACCAAATATATTAAAATAACCCAATATTGTGTTTGTCCATATTTAACCCAAAGTTGTTTCAATAATCAATCATTTATTTTATTGTTTTAGAGTTAATCAAGTGCGCCAAACAAGATAAACAATTCTTTAATCTGAACATTTAAAAATGTTGTTTCTTTAACCCAATGTTGGGTTATATATGGTCAAACCCAATTAGATAGATTAAATAAGACCCAATATTGTGTTTGTCCATATTTCATCCAAAGTTATGTTTCAATAATCAACCATTTAGTGTTAATCAATGCTCCAAACAAGATGAACAACTCTTTAATCTGAATATAAATAATGCTCTTTTTTAACCCAACATTGGGTCAAATATGTCAAACCCAAGCAGATATATTAAATTAACCCAATATTGTATTTGTCCAAATTTGATCAAATGTTAAGTTACAAAATCCAGTCTTTTTAAGAGTTAATCAAGTGTGCCAAACAAGATAAACAATTCTTTGATCTGGTTAAAAATGGCTGTTTTTTAACCAAATGTTGGGTCAAATATGGTCAAACTTAACCAAATATATTAAAATAGCCCAATATTGTGTTTGTCCATATTTAACCCAAAGTTATATTTGAATAATCAATCATTTATTTTATTGTTAATCAAGTGCGCCAAACAAGATAAACAATTCTTTAATCTGAACATTTAAAAATGTTGTTTCTTTAACCCAATGTTGGGTTATATATGGTCAAACCCAACTAGATAGATTAAATAAGACCCAATATTGTGTTTGTCCATATTTCATCCAAAGTTATGTTTCAATAATCAACCATTTGGTGTTAATCAATGCTCCAAACAAGATGAACAACTCTTTAATCTGAATTTAAATAATGCTCTTTTTTAACCCAACATTGGGTCAAATGTCAAACCCAAGCAGATATATTAAATTAACCCAATATTGTATTTGTCGAACTTTGACCAAATGTTAGGTTACAAAAGCCAATCTTCTTTAAGAGTTAATCAAGTGTGCTAAACAAGATGAACAACTCTTTAATCTGAATTTAAATAATGCTCTTTTTTAACCCAACATTGGGTCAAATATGTCAAACCCAAGCAGATATATTAAATTAAACCAATATTGTATTTGTCCAAATTTGACCAAATGTTAGGTTACAATAGCCAAACTTTTTAAAGAGTTAATCAAGTGTGCCAAACAAGATAAACAACTCTTTGATCTGAATAAAAATAGCTGTTTTTTTAACCAAATGTTGGGTCAAATATGGTCAAACTTAACCAAATATTTAAAAATAACCAAATATTGTGTTTGTCCATATTTAACCCAAAGTTATATTTGAACAATCAATGATTTATTTTATTGTTAATCAAGTGTGCCAAACAAGATAAACAATTCTTTAATCTGAACATTTAAAAATGTTGTTTCTTTAACCCAATGTTGGGTCATATATGGTCAAACCCAACTAGATAGATAAAATAAGACCCAATATTGTGTTTGTCCATATTTCATCCAAAGTTATGTTTCAATAATCAACCATTTAGTGTTGATCAATGCTCCAAACAAGATGAACAACTCTTTAATCTGAATATAAATAATGCTCTTTTTTAACCCAACATTGGGTCAAATGTCAAACCCAAGCAGATATATTAAATTAACCCAATTTTGTATTTGTCCAACTTTGACCAAATGTTAGGTTACAATAGCCAATCTTTTTTAAGAGTTAATCAAGTGTGCTAAACAAGATGAACAATTCTTTAATCTGAATTTAAATAATGCTCTTTTTTTAACCCAACATTGGGTCAAATATGTCAAACCCAAGCAGATATATTAAATTAAACCAATATTGTATTTGTCCAAATTTGACCAAATGTTAGGTTACAATAGCCAAACTTTTTAAAGAGTTAATCAAGTGTGCCAAACAAGATAAACAACTCTTTGATCTGATTAAAAATGGCTGTTTTTTAACCAAATGTTGGGTCAAATATGGTCAAACTTAACCAAATATATTAAAATAACCCAATATTGTGTTTGTCCATATTTAACCCAAAGTTATATTTGAACAATCAATGATTTATTTTATTGTTAATCAAGTGCGCCAAACAAGATAAACAATTCTTTAATCTGAACATTTAAAAATGTTGTTTCTTTAACCCAATGTTGGGTCAAACATAGTCAAACCCAACAAGATAAACAATTGTACAACAAAACTTACCTTGACGAAGAGCTCAATATCAGGATCTTTGCCCTCTTCATTTGAGGTCATATCGCTGGAGCTCACTCAGAAACAGAAGCTGACAGAGAATTGTGTGTATCCTGCTTTCCCCTGGATGTGATCTTGCAGAAGTCTTGTGTTGTTATTGTTGTTCTAACAGGTTTGTGGTTGTGATTTTCCTGGCGGTCAGCTGTCAGTGAGAGCCGCTGCGACTGTCAGACCAAAAATAACCTCCACGAGGAGCAGGAGAGAAAGAGGAGGAGCTGAGTGTCATTTACACCATCACTTATTCCGCAGCTCACTGTACCACCGCCACTGCTGCTGCTGCTTTATAGAAATATGATGAATCATGTTTCACTCCTTACTGTCAAAACCTGAGTCACGACACGATGACCTCTCGCAGCGCTGGTGCGAAAATCCAAACAGCACCTATAATAAGACTCCTAACATGTCAAATGAACTCAATTCCAGAAGCCCTGAACAGATGTGTCCTCTAGTAAAAGACAAAGATGAAAGCTAAAATGTGAAATAAGTGTTTTTCTAAATTAAGAAAGATGTTTGTATCTAAAAGCTGAATAAGCTTTCCATTTATGTACACTGTCAAAAAATGATTAGTTGACTTTAGCTAAAATAGGTGAGTAGACCTGTTGCTTTTCAAACAATTAGTTGACTATTTAAAGTGAGTAAACCTGTTGCTTTTAAAGCGATTAGTTGACATTATTAAAATTGAGGAGTAAACCTGTTGCTTTTAAAATGATTAGTTGACTTAAAAAGTTTGTAAACCTGTTGTTTTTAAAGCGATTTTGTTGACTTTACTCAAAATAGGCGAGCAAACCTGTTGCTTTTGAAGCAATTAATTGATTTTACTTAAAATAAGTGAGTAAACCTGTTGCTTTTAAAGTGATTAGTTGACTTTACCTAAAATAAGTGAGTAAACCTGTTGTTTTTAAAGCGATTATTTGATTTTACTTAAAGTAAGTGAGTAAACCTGTTGCTTTTAAAGCGATTATTTGACTTTACTTAAAATAAGCGAGTAAACCTGTTGTTTTTAAAGCGATTATTTGACTTTACTTAAAGTGAGTAAACCTGTTGTTTTTAAAGCGATTATTTGACTTTACTTAAAGTGAGTAAACCTGTTGTTTTTAAAGTGATTATTTGATTTTACTTAAAATAAGTGAGTAAACCTGTTGTTTTTAAAGCGATTATTTAACTTTACTTAAAGTGAGTAAACCTGTTGTTTTTAAAGCGATTATTTGACTTTACTTAAAATAAGTGAGTAAACCTGTTGTTTTTAAAGCGATTATTTGACTTTACTTAAAGTGAGTGAACCTGTTGTTTTTAAAGTGATTATTTGATTTTACTTAAAATAAGTGAGTAAACCTGTTGTTTTTAAAGCGATTATTTGACTTTACTTAAAATAAGTGAACCTGTTGTTTTTAAAGCGATTATTTGACTTTACTTAAAATAAGTGAGTAAACCTGTTGTTTTTAAAGCGATTATTTGACTTTACTTAAAGTGAGTAAACCTGTTGTTTTTAAAGCGATTATTTGACCTTACTTAAAATAAGTGAGTAAACCTGTTGTTTTTAAAGCGATTATTTGACTTTACTTAAAATAAGTGAGTAAACCTGTTGTTTTTAAAGCGATTATTTGACTTTACTTAAAGTGAGTGAACCTGTTGTTTTTAAAGCGATTATTTGACTTTACTTAAAGTGAGTGAACCTGTTGTTTTTAAAGCGATTATTTGACTTTACTTAAAGTGAGTGAACCTGTTGTTTTTAAAGCGATTATTTGATTTTACTTAAAGTGAGTAAACCTGTTGTTTTTAAAGCGATTATTTGACTTTACTTAAAGTGAGTAAACCTGTTGTTTTTAAAGCGATTATTTGACTTTACTTAAAATAAGTGAGTAAACCTGTTGTTTTTAAAGCGATTATTTGACTTTACTTAAAGTGAGTAAACCTGTTGTTTTTAAAGCGATTATTTGATTTTACTTAAATTGAGTAAACCTGTTGTTTTTAAAGTGATTATTTGACTTTACTTAAAGTGAGTAAACCTGTTGTTTTTAAAGTGATTATTTGATTTTACTTAAAATAAGTGAGTAAACCTGTTGTTTTTAAAGCGATTATTTGACTTTACTTAAAGTGAGTGAACCTGTTGTTTTTAAAGCGATTATTTGACTTTACTTAAAGTGAGTGAACCTGTTGTTTTTAAAGCGATTATTTGACTTTACTTAAAGTGAGTGAACCTGTTGTTTTTAAAGCGATTATTTGACTTTACTTAAAATAAGTGAGTAAACCTGTTGTTTTTAAAGCGATTATTTGACTTTACTTAAAATAAGTGAGTAAACCTGTTGTTTTTAAAGCGATTATTTGACTTTACTTAAAATAAGTGAGTAAACCTGTTGTTTTTAAAGCGATTATTTGACTTTACTTAAAGTGAGTGAACCTGTTGTTTTTAAAGCGATTATTTGACTTTACTTAAAGTGAGCGAACCTGTTGTTTTTAAAGCGATTATTTGACTTTACTTAAAGTGAGTAAACCTGTTGTTTTTAAAGCGATTATTTGATTTTACTTAAAGTGAGTAAACCTGTTGTTTTTAAAGCGATTATTTGACTTTACTTAAAGTGAGTGAACCTGTTGTTTTTAAAGCGATTATTTGACTTTACTTAAAATAAGTGAGTAAACCTGTTGTTTTTAAAGCGATTATTTGACTTTACTTAAAGTGAGTAAACCTGTTGTTTTTAAAGCGATTATTTGACTTTACTTAAAGTGAGTGAACCTGTTGTTTTTAAAGCGATTATTTGACTTTACTTAAAGTGAGTGAACCTGTTGTTTTTAAAGCGATTATTTAACTTTACTTAAAGTGAGTAAACCTGTTGCTTTTAAAGCGATTATTTGACTTTACTTAAAATAAGTGAGTAAACCTGTTGTTTTTAAAGCGATTATTTGACTTTACTTAAAATAAGTGAGTAAACCTGTTGTTTTTAAAGCAATTATTTGACTTTACTTAAAATAAGAGAGTAAACCAGTTGCTTTTAAAGCGATTAGTTGACTTTACTCAAAATAGGTGAGCAAATCTGTTGCTTTTGAAGCAATTAGTTGATTTTACTTAAAATAAGTGAGTAAACCTGTTGCTTTTTAAAGTGATTAGTTGACATTATTAAAATTGATGAGTAAACCTGTTGCTTTTAAAATGATTAGTTGACTTAAACAGTTTGTAAACCTGTTGTTTTTAAAGCGATTATTTGACTTTACTTAAAATAAGTGAGTAAACCTTTTGCTTTTAAAGCGATTATTTGACTTTACTTAAAATAAGTGAGTAAACCAGTTGCTTTTAAAATGATTAGTTGACTTTACTTAAAGTGAGTAAACCTGTTGTTTTTAAAGCGATTATTTGACTTTACTTAAAGTGAGTGAACCTGTTGTTTTTAAAGCGATTATTTGACTTTACTTAAAGTGAGTGAACCTGTTGTTTTTAAAGCGATTATTTGACTTTACTTAAAGTGAGTGAACCTGTTGTTTTTAAAGCGATTATTTGATTTTACTTAAAGTGAGTAAACCTGTTGTTTTTAAAGCGATTATTTGACTTTACTTAAAGTGAGTAAACCTGTTGTTTTTAAAGCGATTATTTGACTTTACTTAAAATAAGTGAGTAAACCTGTTGTTTTTAAAGCGATTATTTGACTTTACTTAAAGTGAGTAAACCTGTTGTTTTTAAAGCGATTATTTGACTTTACTTAAAGTGAGTAAACCTGTTGTTTTTAAAGCGATTATTTGACTTTACTTAAAGTGAGTAAACCTGTTGTTTTTAAAGCGATTATTTGACTTTACTTAAAGTGAGTAAACCTGTTGTTTTTAAAGCGATTATTTGATTTTACTTAAATTGAGTAAACCTGTTGTTTTTAAAGTGATTATTTGACTTTACTTAAAGTGAGTAAACCTGTTGTTTTTAAAGTGATTATTTGATTTTACTTAAAATAAGTGAGTAAACCTGTTGTTTTTAAAGCGATTATTTGACTTTACTTAAAGTGAGTGAACCTGTTGTTTTTAAAGCGATTATTTGACTTTACTTAAAATAAGTGAGTGAACCTGTTGTTTTTAAAGCGATTATTTGACTTTACTTAAAGTGAGTGAACCTGTTGTTTTTAAAGCGATTATTTGACTTTACTTAAAATAAGTGAGTAAACCTGTTGTTTTTAAAGCGATTATTTGACTTTACTTAAAATAAGTGAGTAAACCTGTTGTTTTTAAAGCGATTATTTGACTTTACTTAAAATAAGTGAGTAAACCTGTTGTTTTTTAAAGCGATTATTTGACTTTACTTAAAGTGAGTGAACCTGTTGTTTTTAAAGCGATTATTTGACTTTACTTAAAGTGAGTAAACCTGTTGTTTTTAAAGCGATTATTTGATTTTACTTAAAGTGAGTAAACCTGTTGTTTTTAAAGCGATTATTTGACTTTACTTAAAGTGAGTGAACCTGTTGTTTTTAAAGCGATTATTTGACTTTACTTAAAATAAGTGAGTAAACCTGTTGTTTTTAAAGCGATTATTTGACTTTACTTAAAGTGAGTGAACCTGTTGTTTTTAAAGCGATTATTTAACTTTACTTAAAGTGAGTAAACCTGTTGCTTTTAAAGCGATTATTTGACTTTACTTAAAGTGAGTGAACCTGTTGTTTTTAAAGCGATTATTTAACTTTACTTAAAGTGAGTAAACCTGTTGCTTTTAAAGCGATTATTTGACTTTACTTAAAATAAGTGAGTAAACCTGTTGTTTTTAAAGCGATTATTTGACTTTACTTAAAATAAGTGAGTAAACCTGTTGTTTTTAAAGCAATTATTTGACTTTACTTAAAATAAGAGAGTAAACCAGTTGCTTTTAAAGCGATTAGTTGACTTTACTCAAAATAGGTGAGCAAATCTGTTGCTTTTGAAGCAATTAGTTGATTTTACTTAAAATAAGTGAGTAAACCTGTTGCTTTTTAAAGTGATTAGTTGACATTATTAAAATTGATGAGTAAACCTGTTGCTTTTAAAATGATTAGTTGACTTAAACAGTTTGTAAACCTGTTGTTTTTAAAGCGATTATTTGACTTTACTTAAAATAAGTGAGTAAACCTGTTGCTTTTAAAGCGATTATTTGACTTTACTTAAAATAAGTGAGTAAACCAGTTGCTTTTAAAATGATTAGTTGACTTTACTTAAAGTGAGTAAACCTGTTGTTTTTAAAGCGATTATTTGACTTTACTTAAAGTGAGTAAACCTGTTGTTTTTAAAGCGATTATTTGATTTTACTTAAAGTGAGTAAACCTGTTGTTTTTAAAGCGATTATTTGACTTTACTTAAAGTGAGTGAACCTGTTGTTTTTAAAGCGATTATTTGACTTTACTTAAAATAAGTGAGTAAACCTGTTGTTTTTAAAGCGATTATTTGACTTTACTTAAAATAAGTGAGTAAACCTGTTGTTTTTAAAGTGATTATTTGATTTTACTTAAAATAAGTGAGTAAACCTGTTGTTTTTAAAGCGATTATTTGACTTTTCTTAAAATAAGTGAGTAAACCTGTTGTTTTTAAAGCGATTATTTGACTTTACTTAAAATAAGTGAGTAAACCTGTTGTTTTTAAAGCGATTATTTGACTTTACTTAAAATAAGTGAGTAAACCTGTTGTTTTTAAAGCGATTATTTGATTTTACTTAAAATAAGTGAGTAAACCTGTTGTTTTTAAAGCGATTATTTGACTTTACTTAAAATAAGTGAGTAAACCTGTTGTTTTTAAAGCGATTATTTGACTTTACTTAAAATAAGTGAGTAAACCTGTTGTTTTTAAAGCGATTATTTGACTTTACTTAAAGTGAGTGAACCTGTTGTTTTTAAAGCGATTATTTAACTTTACTTAAAGTGAGTAAACCTGTTGTTTTTAAAGCGATTATTTGACTTTACTTAAAATAAGTGAGTAAACCTGTTGTTTTTAAAGCGATTATTTAACTTTACTTAAAGTGAGTAAACCTGTTGTTTTTAAAGCGATTATTTGACTTTACTTAAAATAAGTGAGTAAACCTGTTGTTTTTAAAGCAATTATTTGACTTTACTTAAAATAAGAGAGTAAACCAGTTGCTTTTAAAGCGATTAGTTGACTTTACTCAAAATAGGTGAGCAAATCTGTTGCTTTTGAAGCAATTAGTTGATTTTACTTAAAATAAGTGAGTAAACCTGTTGCTTTTAAAGTGATTAGTTGACATTATTAAAATAAGTGAGTAAACCAGTTGCTTTTAAAATGATTAGTTGACTTAAACAGTTTGTAAACCTGTTGTTTTTAAAGCGATTATTTGACTTTACTTAAAATAAGTGAGTAAACCTGTTGCTTTTAAAGCGATTATTTGACTTTACTTAAAGTGAGTAAACCTGTTGTTTTTAAAGCGATTATTTAACTTTACTTAAAGTGAGTAAACCTGTTGTTTTTAAAGCGATTATTTGACTTTACTTAAAATAAGTGAGTAAACCTGTTGTTTTTAAAGCAATTATTTGACTTTACTTAAAATAAGAGAGTAAACCAGTTGCTTTTAAAGCGATTAGTTGACTTTACTCAAAATAGGTGAGCAAATCTGTTGCTTTTGAAGCAATTAGTTGATTTTACTTAAAATAAGTGAGTAAACCTGTTGCTTTTAAAGTGATTAGTTGACATTATTAAAATAAGTGAGTAAACCAGTTGCTTTTAAAATGATTAGTTGACTTAAACAGTTTGTAAACCTGTTGTTTTTAAAGCGATTATTTGACTTTACTTAAAATAAGTGAGTAAACCTGTTGCTTTTAAAGCGATTATTTGACTTTACTTAAAATAAGTGAGTAAACCAGTTGCTTTTAAAATGATTAGTTGACTTAAACAGTTTGTAAACCTGTTGTTTTTAAAGCGATTATTTGACTTTACTTAAAATAAGTGAGTAAACCTGTTGCTTTTAAAATGATTAGTTGACTTTACTCAAAATAAGTGAGCAAAGTTGTTGCTTTTAAAGCGATTATTAGACTTTACTTAAAATAAGTGAGTAAACCAGCTGCTTTTAAAGTGATTAGTTGACTTAAACAGTTTGTAAACCTGTTGTTTTTTAAAGCGATTATTTGACTTTACTTAAAATAAGTGAGTAAACCTGTTGCTTTTAAAGTGATTAGTTGACTTTACTTAAAATAAGTGAGTAAACCCTTTGCTTTTAAAGCGATTAGTTGACTTTACTCAAAATAAGTGAGCAAAGTTGTTGCTTTTGAAGCAATTAGTTGACTTTACTTAAAATAAGTGAGTAAACCTGTTGCTTTTAAAGTGATTAGTTGACTTTACGTAAAATAAGTGAGTAAACCAGCTGCTTTTAAAGTGATTAGTTGACTTAAAATAAGCGAGTAAACCAGTTGCTTTTAAAATGATTAGTTGACTTAAACAGTTTGTAAACCTGTTGTTTTTTAAAGCGATTATTTGACTTTACTTAAAATAAGTGAGTAAACCTGTTGCTTTTAAAGCGATTAGTTGACTTCACCTAAAATAAGTGAGTAAACCTGTTGCTTTTAAAGTGATTAGTTGACTTCACCTAAAATAAGTGAGTAAACCTGTTGCTTTTAAAATGATTAGTTGACTTCACTTAAAATGGCAGTTTTTTCATAGTTCCACTGTGTGTACATACACATCTTATTTTAAGAAATGAGATAAGGGTAAACAAGGTTTAGGGTTGGGCGATGTCAACAAATTTGTCATCATGCGATGGCTAATATGAAACATTGCGATGGAGGTCATACTTAACATTCATTAGTTACAATAGTTAATGTATTTACTAACATAAATTAATAATAAACAAAACATGTACAGCATTTACATATCATAGCTCAACGTTTACTAATGAATTATTAACATCCAAATTGATGCTAGTCAACATTAATCAATGTAATGTGAACAACTGTATTTTCATTAACTAACGTTAACTAACAAACAATTATTGTAATAACTGTAATATTTCATTGTTTGTTCATGTTCGTAAATGCATTAACATTAACTAATACAACCTTATCGTTAAGTGTTACCAATAGAAAAGGAGAGAACGATTTCATTTTTAAGTGAACCGTCCCTTTAAATCAACCAGGGGTTAGTCAACAAGCACAATACAGTGACATATGAACATTTATACTTGTGACACATACAGTTAGTAGCCGTTTAATGGGGTCACAGTCTCTCACACCTCAGTTCTTCATACTCGGCCATGTTCAGTGAGGGTGAATTACGGCTAAAACATTCCAGTCGGTTCCCTCTAAATATAGAGCCATAACCTCCCGCAACACTCATTTCCACATGACAACTGACCTCAGGACTGTACAGTAACAGTCACACACTAAACTCTGCTGCTCTATATAGTGAACGCCAGCTAATTAGACAAGTATTTGCGTATTACGTCCTTTTTAGATATTACGAATACAGCATATACACAAAAAGAAACAGTAAGAATGCATCAAAAGTGACTGTAAAGATTACACAATAGCTAAATGTGGTTCTTTTACACACTAAATACCCATTCATATGCAGTTTTCCCATGTTTTGTGATTCATGATTTATCCTGTTTGTTTGTGCTTTTGCATTATGGGATCTTGATCATTCCTCCAACAGTATTCAATGTTGAAACAGGACTTTTATCAACATTTTTAAGGGAAGTTTCAAAAACTAATTTCGAGAGGAGCACGTGATAGGCTGTACTTTCTTCGTCAGCTGAGGAAGTTTAACCTCCCAAAGGAGCTGCTGAAACAGTTCTACACCTCCATCATTGAATCAGTCATCTGCACGTCAATAACTGTCTGGTTTAGCTCAGCTACCAAATACGACCTCCAAAGACTACGTCAAATAGTTCGGACTGCTGAGCAAATCACTGGTACAACCCTTCCTACTCCCCAAGAACTGTACTTATCCAGAGCGAGCAGAAGGGCTGCCAAAATCACTCTGGACCCCTCACACCCAGCACACGTCCTCTTTGAACTTTTACCTTCTGGTCGACGCTACAGAGCACTGCGCACCAGAACATCCCGACACAGAAACAGTTTCTTCCCTCAGGCAATCCATCTCATGAACACTTGATGATAATAATTGCGAAACCAACATCACTACTTGCCATACACTTTTATACACATATACACTTATTTAACAACACACTTTACATGCCAATTTGCACATAACAGCTGCACATATAACGTTGTATATAGTAATATAGCTGTACATACACTTGTCAATCTGTATATTTGCATTCACTACTGCTTTTTTAAAAAATATATATATTTATTATCTGTTTTTTGTCCTGTCTCTGTAATCCTGTTGCACTGTAGAAGCTCTGTCACCAAAACAAATTCCTCGTATGTGTGAACATACCTGGCAATAAAGCTCTTTCTGATTTCTGATTATAAATAAATCATTTTCTCCCTACTGCTCTATCTTCGTTTGGAAGAATCCCCCCTTCCACCCCATCTCCTCCTTTTCCTCCCTTTTCTAAAGGGGGAGCTCTCAAGACCTACCTGATCTCGAATCTCCTGATATGAGCCCTGGGCTCAAATATCTCCGAGCTCAGGGTTCTCTCCCGGGACAGCATGCCAAACCAGCTTTATACGCCAAGCATATCTAAGTGGGAACTCTTGAAAAGTTTTAGGTGATATATTGTCTGGGATGGTGTTGTAAATTACCGTACAAACACCTGCTAATACACTGCCAGTACATTTTCTGTTATTATTTCAATATAGATTATTTCTTATACAATATATTCTTGTACCAAACTACTAAAATGTCACTTAAAGTCACTTTGTTAAACTAGAGTTGAATTTTCAACATCAAAAGTCGAGCAGAGGTCAACATCCCATAATGCAATTCACAACCTTAAATAAACAGAAAACATCTGTGAATCTCAAAATATGAAATTGTTAATGTATATTTTACAGTGGATGCTATAAAAATACGATCTCAAAAATAAACCTGAAAATAAAAATGTGCCATATTGTCCACAATCATTCGAAGCATGCCTTATTTAAATTCAACTTTTACCTTTAAAAATACACTCACTTTATTAGGTACACTTTACACTAGTACAGAGTTGGACCCCCTTTTTCCTTCAGAACTGCTTTAATCCTTCTTGGCATGGATTCAACAAGGTACTGGAAATATTCCTCAGAGATTTTGCTCCATATTGACATGATAGCATCACGCAGTTGCTGCATATTTGTCAGCTGGACATCCAAGATGCGAATTCCATTCCACCACATCCCAAAGGTGCTCAATTGGGTTGAGAACTGGTGACTGTGGAGGCCATTTGAGTACAGTGAACTCATTGTCATGTTCAAGAAACCAGTCTGAGATGATTCACGCTTTATGACATGATGCGTTATCCTGCTGGAAGTAGCCATCAGAACATGAGTACACTGTGGTCATAAAGGGATGGACATGGTCAGCAACGATACTCAAGTAGGCTGTGGTATTGACATGATGCTCAGTTGGTACTAATGGGCCCAAAGTGTGCCAAAATAATATCCCCCACACCATTACACCACCACCAGCCTGACCCGTTGACTCAAGGAAGGATTAGTCCATGTTTTCATGTTATAGATGCTAAATTCTGACCCTACCATCCGAATGTGACAGCAGAAATTGAGACTCATCACACCAGGCAAAGTTTTTCAATCTTCTATTGTCCAATTTTGATGAGCCTGTAGCCTCAGTTTCCTGTCTCACTGGATATTTTCTTTTTTTCTGAACATTCTCTGTAAACCCCAGAGATGGTTGTGCGTGAAAATCCCAGTAGATCAGCAGTTTCTGAAATACTCAGACCAGCCAGTCTGGCACCAACAACCATGCCACGTCCAAAGTCAGTTAAATCACCTTTCTTCCCCATTCTGATGCTCAGTTTAAACTGCAGTAGATCGTCTTGACCATGTCTGCATGCATGAATGCATTGAGTTGCTGCAATGTTATTGGCCGATTAGAAATTTGAGTCAATGAATAGTTGGACAGGTGTACCTAATAAAAAATAAATTGAGCTTTGGTACAAAATGAAATGCAAAATATTGTAATAAATCTTACTGAATTAAATTTTGTAATTGTGTTTTTTTTTTATAATCAACCATCTGAATATCAGTTGACTACATAAAAAGACCTAAAAGTAACATAACATATGATATACAGCAGGGTGCTCCAACTCAGTCCTGGAGGGCCGGTGTCCAACCCCAATAAGACACACCTGAACCAGCTAATCAAGCTCTTTCTAAGTATACTAGAAACTTCCATGCAGCTGTGTTAAAGGAAGTTGGAGCTAAACTATGAAGGACAGGGCAGTCTGAGCACCTCTGATATACAAGAGGTTAACAATAACAAAGTGAGACCTCTAGTGGCAGACGACTATAAAGTCACACAAAAAAACAGCTAAATATCTGAAATAGACATTTTATTTGATGTTCAAATGTCAGGTGACAATAGTCTCCATATATACTGTAGTAATTCTTGCTTTGCATAGATTGATAAACTCTGAAAGCTCTGAATGTACAACCACAAACATTTGACAGCCAAATGCTACTTGAGAGAGGATGGATTTCCTTTTCAGTAACCTTCATTTTCAGTAACTAAAGACTGACGCATTAATTTGACAAAGTCACAGTAACAAATACATCAATGAAATGACAAGCCATGAGTAAAAAGTCCAAAAAGCAAAACTCAGTGCAGTTTTTCAATGTCTTTGAGACAAAACCAAGTCTAGAAGTCAAAATGCAAACTAAAAAGCAATATCATTTTGTTTTTCCACTAAAATGAACAACAAATTAAAAAGAACTTCAAATGAAATAAAATAACATAAAAATCCCTGTTAAATTAAAGCATTAAAAAAGTCAAAGCAGCAGCAGTTTATCATCTCCCAAAATCTGAACCTATAGATTACAGGGCAATAAGCAAAAAAACAAGTGTATTTACATACACAACGATCAACACTCAGAATCCCTCCACTTTAGTAACATTCGATCAGTTTAGGTTAATAAAAAAGCCCTCTTAAACCCTACACAAACACTCCTCAGTAGGGATTCATGAAGAAATGGTGCATTTATCATGTCTTTACAGACAAAGCAATCATCAGACTGCAAATAAAACACTCAGAAAAAGTTGCATTTAATCCAAATGTTCCTCTTTTTCCGGAAATTACCTCTCAAAATGATTAAATATTCATATTTTATTAGTTTCCCTGCAAAAAAGCTTCATAAATTAAATGTACGCAACAGGCAAGTGCAGGCAAACACTCAAAGCGGGTATTTTCAAGTAACTTCAGTATATCATTAACAAATATTTACTGAACCAAACATCAACATGTTTCATGATAATAATAATTATTATTATTATTACTGCTTATGTTCTGCGATTCCCAAAAGCATTGTAAAAACACACAGGATCTACTTTGGGAAATGCAAAGCCGAATAAAGGGATAGTTCACCCAAAAATTCATATCTCATGTTAATTTACTCACCCACAGGTCATTGAAGATGTATTTTTTTCTTTAGTAGAAGTTTAAAGAAGCTGAATATTTTGAGCTAAATCTGTGGTGCTTGGTGATTCATATAATGGCAGTAAATGGTGACAGGTTTTTAGATTACAAATAAACATACAAATGACCAAATCATTCCATATGGCTCCTGATAACACACTGAGGTCTTATGAAGCGAAACAATATCTGTTTGATTAAAGCTAATTATATTGTTCATGGCATTTACTGTCATTACATCAAATCACAAAGAAGCACAGATTCAGCTCAATATCTTCTATAATCGTCTACTGAAGAAAATAAAAGTGTTGTACATATTTGATGATTTGTAGGTGAGTAAATTAACAGAATTCTTTTCGTTTTTGGTCGAACTATACCTTTACGCATATAAAAACAAGGCGTACCTCAGTAACCTGACTGATAACATACAGTATGCATAGATAAAAAAGCAACATTTATATGCTAAGAAGCATTACAGGAGGTTACAGAGATTAATAATTCTCGAATCTGCATTAAATGTGACGACAGCATGCTTGTCAATCTGAATTTATTTTATTTTAAAAGTGTTGTTCAAGGTATGGAAGCTGATTTCTGCCACAGAATATAAGGTCACTTTCTATCCCCCAATTATATAAATTGTGAGATGCTGTACACATTGTGAGAAAAGTCTGAACTGTGATATAAAAAGTATAAATTTAAATGAACAACTAACAATAAAACTGTTTTTTAATAGTTTTTGTAAATATGTTTTGCGATTCCAAGCAACAACAACAAAAAAAAAAAATTGCAAAACTCAGATTTTTCCCTCGCAAAGTTCTTTTCCTGCACAATCATAATTTTAGAATTATAATTTAATTATAACTCAGAATTTTATAGCTTGCAATTCGAGAAAAAAAATAGAATTTCAATATACAGTATAAACTCGGGGAATAAACCGTGAAATGTAAAGTGCAAATTCAAAATTGCGAAATGTAAAGTCTGATTTTCAATATTTGTAAATTGTGAGGCATAAAGTGTTAATTGTGAGACGTAAAATGTGTGAATTGCGAGCCGTAAATAGGAAATTGAGATGTAAAAAGTAAATTGTGAGGCGTAAAATGTGTGAATTGTGAGCCGTAAAGTGTGAATTGCGCAACGTAAAGTGTGAATAGCAAGACGCAAATAGTACATTGCGAGGCATAGTGTGAATTGTGAGACGTAAAGTGTGATTTGCAAGCCGTAAATAGTAAAATTTGAGATGTAAATAGTACATTGTGAGGCGTAAAGTCTGAATTGTGAGACGTAAAATGTATGCACTGCAAGACGTAAAGTGTGAATTGCGAGACGTAAATTTTAAATTGCAAGGCATAAAGTGTGTGAATTGCGAGCCGTAAAGTGTGAATTGTGAGCCGTAAAGTGTGAATTGTGAGCTGTAAATAGTACATTTGGACAAATAGCAAATTGTGAGGCGTAAAGTGTGAATTGTGAGCTGTAAATAGTACATTTGGACAAATAGCAAATTGTGAGGCGTAAAGTGTGAATTGTGAGATGTAAAATGTGTGAATTGCGAGCCATAAAGCATGAATTGTGAGACATTCATAGTACATTATAAGATGTAAAGTGTGAATTGCAAGACAAAGTATGAACTGGGAGATGTAAAGTGTGAGCTGCAAGACGTAAAGTATGAATTGACCAATAAGGTGTGAATTCTGAGACGTAAATAGAAAATTGCAAGGTGTAAAGTGTGAATTCTGAGACATAAATAGTAAATTGCGAGCTGTAAAGTATGAATTGCGAGAGGTAAAGTATGTAAAGTGTGAACTGCGAGACGTAAAGTGTGAACTGCGAGACGTAAAGTGAGAACTGCGAGACGTAAAGTGAGAGTTGCGAGACGTAAAGTGAGAGTTGCGAGACGTAAAGTGAGAATTGCGAGACGTAAAGTGAAAATTGCGAGACGTAAAGTGAGAATTGCGAGACGTAAAGTGAGAATTGCGAGACGTAAAGTGAGAATTGCGAGACGTAAAGTGAGAATTGTGTGACAAAGTGATAACAGAGGTTAAGTGAGAATTGAGAGACGTAAAGTGTGAATTGTGAAAAAGTGTAAACTGCGAGACGTAAAGTTAGAATTGCGAGACGTAAAGTTAGAATTGCGAGACGTAAAGTGTGAATTGCGAGACAAAGTGAGAATTGCGAGACGTAGTGAGAATTGCGAGACGTAAAGTGAGAATTGCGAGACGTAAAGTGAGAATTGAGAGACGTAAAGTGAGAATTGCGAGACGTAAAGTGAGAATTGCGAGACGTAAAGTGAGAATTGCGAGATGTAGTGAGAATTGCGAGACGTAAAGTGTGAATTGTGAGACAAAGTGTGAATTGCGAGACGTAAAGTGAGAATTGAGAAAAAGTGTGAATTGCGAGACGTAAAGTGAGAATTGAGAAAAAGTGTGAATTGCGAGACGTAAAGTGAGAATTGAGAAAAAGTGTGAATTGCGAGACGTAAAGTGAGAATTGTGAGACGTAAAGTGAGAATTGAGAAAAAGTGTGAATTGCGAGACGTAAAGTGTGAATTGCGAGACGTAAAGTGAG
Source organism: Danio aesculapii (assembly GCF_903798145.1). Lineage (NCBI taxonomy): Eukaryota > Metazoa > Chordata > Actinopteri > Cypriniformes > Danionidae > Danio > Danio aesculapii. The sequence goes on along the minus strand of NC_079451.1, from coordinate 47,613,076 downwards.
AATTGAGAAAAAGTGTGAATTGCGAGACGTAAAGTGAGAATTGAGAAAAAGTGTGAATTGCGAGACGTAAAGTGAAAATTGCGAGATGTAAAGTGTGAATTGTGAGACAAAGTGTGAATTGCGAGACGTAAAGTGTGAATTGTGAGACAAAGTGTGAATTGCGAGACGTAAAGTGAAAATTGCAAGATGTAAAGTGTGAATTGTGAGACAAAGTGTGAATTGTGAGACAAAGTGTGAATTGCGAGACGTAAAGTTAGAATTGCGAGACGTAAAGTGTGAATTGCGAGACGTAAAGTGTGAATTGCGAGACGTAAAGTGTGAATTGCGAGACGTAGTGAGAATTGCGAGACGTAAAGTGAGAATTGCGAGACGTAAAGTGAGAATTGAGAGACGTAAAGTGAGAATTGCGAGACGTAAAGTGAGAATTGCGAGATGTAGTGAGAATTGCGAGACGTAAAGTGTGAATTGTGAGACAAAGTGTGAATTGCGAGACGTAAAGTGAGAATTGAGAAAGTGTGAATTGCGAGACGTAAAGTGAGAATTGAGAAAAAGTGTGAATTGCGAGACGTAAAGTGAGAATTGAGAAAAAGTGTGAATTGCGAGACGTAAAGTGAAAATTGCGAGATGTAAAGTGTGAATTGTGAGACAAAGTGTGAATTGCGAGACGTAAAGTGTGAATTGTGAGACAAAGTGTGAATTGCGAGACGTAAAGTGAAAATTGCAAGATGTAAAGTGTGAATTGTGAGACAAAGTGTGAATTGTGAGACAAAGTGTGAATTGCGAGACGTAAAGTTAGAATTGCGAGACGTAAAGTGTGAATTGCGAGACGTAAAGTGTGAATTGCGAGACGTAAAGTGTGAATTGCGAGACGTAGTGAGAATTGCGAGACGTAAAGTGAGAATTGCGAGACGTAAAGTGAGAATTGAGAGACGTAAAGTGAGAATTGCGAGACGTAAAGTGAGAATTGCGAGATGTAGTGAGAATTGCGAGACGTAAAGTGTGAATTGTGAGACAAAGTGTGAATTGCGAGACGTAAAGTGAGAATTGAGAAAGTGTGAATTGCGAGACGTAAAGTGAGAATTGAGAAAAAGTGTGAATTGCGAGACGTAAAGTGAGAATTGAGAAAAAGTGTGAATTGCGAGACGTAAAGTGAAAATTGCGAGATGTAAAGTGTGAATTGTGAGACAATGTGTGAATTGCGAGACGTAAAGTGTGAATTGTGAGACTAAGTGTGAATTGCGAGACGTAAAGTGAAAATTGCAAGATGTAAAGTGTGAATTGTGAGACAAAGTGTGAATTGTGAGACAAAGTGTGAATTGCGAGACGTAGTGTGAATTGCGAGACAAAGTGAGAATTGCGAGACGTAGTGAGAATTGCGAGACGTAAAGTGAGAATTGCGAGACGTAAAGTGAGAATTGAGAGACGTAAAGTGAGAATTGCGAGACGTAAAGTGAGAATTGCGAGACGTAAAGTGAGAATTGCGAGATGTAGTGAGAATTGCGAGACGTAAAGTGTGAATTGTGAGACAAAGTGTGAATTGCGAGACGTAAAGTGAGAATTGAGAAAAAGTGTGAATTGCGAGACGTAAAGTGAGAATTGAGAAAAAGTGTGAATTGCGAGACGTAAAGTGAGAATTGAGAAAAAGTGTGAATTGCGAGACGTAAAGTGAGAATTGTGAGACGTAAAGTGAGAATTGAGAAAAAGTGTGAATTGCGAGACGTAAAGTGTGAATTGCGAGACGTAAAGTGAGAATTGAGAAAAAGTGTGAATTGCGAGACGTAAAGTGAGAATTGAGAAAAAGTGTGAATTGCGAGACGTAAAGTGAAAATTGCGAGATGTAAAGTGTGAATTGTGAGACAAAGTGTGAATTGCGAGACGTAAAGTGTGAATTGTGAGACAAAGTGTGAATTGCGAGACGTAAAGTGAAAATTGCAAGATGTAAAGTGTGAATTGTGAGACAAAGTGTGAATTGTGAGACAAAGTGTGAATTGCGAGACGTAAAGTTAGAATTGCGAGACGTAAAGTGTGAATTGCGAGACGTAAAGTGTGAATTGCGAGACGTAAAGTGTGAATTGCGAGACGTAGTGAGAATTGCGAGACGTAAAGTGAGAATTGCGAGACGTAAAGTGAGAATTGAGAGACGTAAAGTGAGAATTGCGAGACGTAAAGTGAGAATTGCGAGATGTAGTGAGAATTGCGAGACGTAAAGTGTGAATTGTGAGACAAAGTGTGAATTGCGAGACGTAAAGTGAGAATTGAGAAAGTGTGAATTGCGAGACGTAAAGTGAGAATTGAGAAAAAGTGTGAATTGCGAGACGTAAAGTGAGAATTGAGAAAAAGTGTGAATTGCGAGACGTAAAGTGAAAATTGCGAGATGTAAAGTGTGAATTGTGAGACAATGTGTGAATTGCGAGACGTAAAGTGTGAATTGTGAGACTAAGTGTGAATTGCGAGACGTAAAGTGAAAATTGCAAGATGTAAAGTGTGAATTGTGAGACAAAGTGTGAATTGTGAGACAAAGTGTGAATTGCGAGACGTAAAGTGAGAATTGCGAGACGTAAAGTGTGAATTGCGAGACGTAAAGTGAGAATTGCGAGACGTAAAGTGTGAATTGCGAGACGTAAAGTGAGAATTGCGAGACGTAAAGTGTGAATTGCGAGACGTAAAGTGAGAATTGCGAGACGTAAAGTGTGAATTGCGAGACGTAAAGTGTGAATTGCATGTTATGAAGTCCAAACTGCAAGATGTCAAAAAAGTCCTATCTTTGGTAAAAAAAATTAATCCTGAATTGTTAGACGCAAGGTCCAAAATGCAAGACATAACATTTGAAATAGAAGACATAATGTCACAAATAAGAAATATCAACTCAAAATTGTAAGATACCAACTTTTAAAAAGCAAGTTATCATCTCACAATCTAGACACATCTTCTGAAATGCAGGTTTATTTCAATAGCTATATCTATATTTTAAATTCCATGGTGCAAATAAGCTTCCATATGAATTAACTCGTAACCTGGTTAAGATGATTAAGCACTAAACATTTTAAAGCTAAGACATGTAAAGTATTCTAACTCAACACCTGTTTATAATGTCTGTATCATATTATTTGGTACAGTACTAATGATGACCAATCACTTTTATGAATTCAGTGTATTTTACTGGCTCTACAGGTTCAATTTCTCCCTTACAGCTTCAATATGATTGTCACCTCTGCACTATTTCCGCATCTAAAAGAACAGCTGATCTGTGCATAAAGTTAGCACTTAACCATCAAAACCTGACTTTTTTAAAAATGTTTGTGTGAACTATCCCTTTAATATTTGACATGTGCTTTAACAAACTCACAATTAAAAACAGTACCTGCGTCTAATAAGTCAATTCATTCAAGTAAAGGTTCGTCATCGCCATCATCATCCAACTGCAAGCGGGCGAACGGACGTGGAGAAGAAACATTCCTGTTCTTCATCAGCTTGAATAGACATGTGAAGGTGGTCAGGATTATTAATACCCCCATGACGAGGCCCACTGCTAACGCTAGCTCTCCGCACTGTTCGTTGACTAGCGTACAGCGAACGTGAGCGAAGCTGCCATTGTTGGCCTTTGGAGGGATCCCGATGAGATGACACATGAGTGGATAAAGATCCACGCTGTTAAAACTCGACATCTTATAACCTTTACGAAATGCAGGACCATGGGCGGCCAGGAAAGGGTGCATGCTGGGAAGCGTGTTGTCATAGCCATGATCTCCCACTGCAAAAGACAAGAAAGTTAAGGTACTGGTAGTAAAGAAAGGCTGGTGAGTTTTAGCATTTTTGAATCCATTTAGCTGATCTCTGGTTTTGGCGGCAGCATTTTTAGCTCAGCTTAGCTTCATTGAACCGATTAGACCATTAGCATCTCATTCAAAAATGACGTCTAAAAGGTTTGATAAGTGTCCTATTTAAAGTTTAACTTGTTCCAGTGTAAAAATCAAGGCCATTCCATGATTGCAACAGGTAAAATTATAGTTAGAAACTACAGAAGAGTCAAGCTTTAAAGGAAAATTACAGAAACTCTTTGGTTGCTTTTAGCGAGATGCTAATGGTCTAATCCGGCTCAATAATCTATGCTAAGCTAAGCTAAAAGTGCTCCTGATAGAGAAAATTAATTGATACATGCCTAAAATGCATTGATCTGATTAAAGTCCAGAAATTATGCTAAAAACATCACAATTTTAAATCTTAAATGGATAATTCTAGGCGCAAAGTCTAAAGCGCATGGCGCAAAAGCATTAAGGGTGTATCCACTTTTGATAAAATATGGTCTGTGCCCCAGCGCATGGTCTAATAGGTTTGTGCTTATTCTCTTAATGAGTTATGGGTGTGCTTTGAGCATAATGTGTATTAAAGCAATCAGAGACTCTCCCATTCCCTTTAAGAGACAGTTGCGTCGCGCCGTGGCGCATTTGCTATTTACGTGGAAAAACTTTGTAAGTGGAAAGACTGAACGCTTCACTAGCGTGAAAACAGTTAAACAACATCTGCAGCACCAGGATAAAGAACGAGCCTCCTCCAATCGGCCTCTTACTTTCTCTTTACTGTACTTTTACACTTTACTGCTTTATATTCGTGGATTAAGGAAATGGTGTTGTGCACACTCCACTGAAGACATCCATTAGCCTACATATTTAAATTTCCTTTGTTAAGCGCAAAGATTTGTTTCAAAACTAGTTCTAAATTCATTTCTAATTTACAGCAAAGGAATAAATGAACAATAATAATGAAGTGTGGTCAAAACAATAAGTTATTTCCAAACACAAGTCCTATTCTTTTGCCACATATGGTGATGCAGACGTCACCAAAACCCAACAGGTAGACAAATCTAAACTTGTTTTTATTAAATCAAATATAAATATGCATATAATAATTAATATTGCTAATAATAACAAATAACAACATTATACAAACTGTCATGAATAAACTGAAAAAAGCCCCACGACATGAAGGCATGGAGGACACACCTCCTTTTTAGACCAGCACACCCATGAGTTCACAAAGTGGTGCAAATGGATTTGCCATTTAAACAATGTGGCGCAAAACGTAAAAATTACAGTTGCGTTGGTCTGAAAATAGTCTTGCGCCTAAAAAACATCTTGCGCCTTATTGTGCTGAGTGTATGATAGGGCTCTTGAAGTGATTAGCCAGTCACAATACACTCAGTGAGCTGGACAATCAGAGCACTTCAGAACTTTCAGAAGGCGGGGCTTTGTAGAACCCAGAACTCAAGCACAGCGTTTCAGACAGAATGGAAACAGAGCTGCTACAATGAGATTTTTTTTTTTTACATAACCTATTCTAGAACATACAATAACAAAATATTTTAGGACAGCATCATAACGGCCTCTTTAAAAGTGCAATGACAAAAATAATACCTTCTCTGCGCCTTCTGGCTGAAAGTGCCTTCTTTTAAAGCACATTTGATTATGCAGAGACAATTAATCAATTAATTCTGAGAAGAATATTAATTACTAAATCTTTTTAACATGGAAAGATTCATTAAACAAAATGAAATGATTTGGAACATTAGACCTTTAATAAAGACTTACATCGTGGAAGTCTGCCATTTTTGACAATCGTCCAGCCTTCATCCGCCACTAAAATGATTGGCTGAATCCTTTCATTGTTTTTATAGTGCAGCCTATCGGGAACATCATTCTTCATGTACGCCTTCATGTGAACATGACAGCTGGACAGGTTTTTGTATACAGTCGTTTTATCTGTGAATTAGGAAAGAAAGAAATATGAGAAAAGTATATGAGTATACGATTAATGACTAGGCCTGTCATGATAAGGAATTTTTGAGTTGTGCAATATATTGTAGGGAGATACGGCAAAACTGCATTCTCGATAATTATTTTCCATATTGAACAATAGCAATATATATTTCCATATAAGTTGTTAATGCTACCAGATTTAGAAGTATCCCATGACTGAAGCCACAAAAAAACAGAGGGTCCATTAAATGCCATAACACATTTTTGCCTGATAAATTTTCAGTGGCTGAAAATTTGGTACTTCTCTAATATCAACAGTTTTAGATTCCCATTGTTGCACATTTCTGCTGTGTGATTGTGTGATCAATATAGAGTAAAAAGTCTTAAGCTTATCACTGTTATTGACATAAATTTGATCATGATTCAATATACAGTAATATCGTTTATCGGCCCAGCCGTAATATATTATCACAGAAATTGCTGCAATAAGCGATATTACTTCAGGGTTACTGCAGGTTTCATCACGTCAAATTGAAGACTTTTTAAGACCCCTTGAAGACTGTTAAGAATAAAATTGTAGACTTTTACAGGGTAAAACACCAATTTTTTTTTTTCTAATGCCCCGGTATTATCATGAGAAATCATATAACTGCTTGTAGTTTTCTTTCCCTGACTATGCAATTTAAATGGGGATTTCCTGTAAAGATTTCTACATTTACTGTGAATGGTATCTCTGTGCAATAAAAAAACTATAAAAGAAAATATTAAAAAATAAGAATTTATTGAGATGTATTGTTGGTGGTTGGATGGATGTTGACCCAATTGAGTAGCTTTACATGGACAAAGCAGTTAAGACCTGTTAAAATGATTTAAGACCTACAAAAGAATATTTTAGTAAAGTTAAGACATTTTAATAATAATAATAATAATTATTAATAATTCCTTACACTTATATAGCGCTTTTCTAGACACTCAAAGCGCTTCACACAATTTTTTTCTTTTGGGGGGAATTTCCTCAACCACCACCAGTGTGCAGCATCCACGTGGATGACATGACGGCAGCCATATTGCGCCAGACAGCACACCACACACAAGCTGACTGGTGGAGAGGAGAGTGATGAAGCCAATTATGGTATGGGAATGGTTAGGAGGCCATGATGGACAGAGGCCAGTGGGCAAATTTGGCCAGGAAGCCGGGGTTAAACCCCTACTCTTTTTCGAAGGACATCCTGGGATTTTTAATGACCACAGAGAGTCGGGACCTCAGTTTAACGTCTCACCCGAAAGACGGTGCTCACTGAGCACTATAGAGTCTCCTTCACTATACTGGGGACCCACAAAGATCACAGGTTGGGCACCACCTGCTGGTCTCACTAACACCACTTCCAGCAGCAACCCAGCTTTCCCACGTTATCTTCCATCCAGGTACTGACCGGGCCCAGCCCTGCTTAGCTACAGTGGGTGACCATGTGAGAGTTGCAGAGAGCTAGCTGCCGATTAAAGGCCCAAAATTTAGGTTTTGACATTTTAAGACTTTTTAAGATCCAGCGGGCACCCTGTATTGCCATTTTGAGGTCATTTTATGCCACTGATTATATAATGATATAACAGCATAATAATGTTAATAGCCATAAACACTTGTCCTATTATATATACTATTAAATGTCCTATTAGGTAAATGTCCTATTATAAACCCTGAGACCGGTGAGGTATATTGTAAATGTAATTGTATAATGACTTTAATGCTATTTGTGAATTTATAAATATATATGGCAAAAATTATAGAGGTCTTCTCCAAGTATTGCACAGTCAGTCAATATAGTGATTATTGTGACAGGCCTAGTAAAAAAATAAAAAATAAACACTTACATTACTAATGCTTTGCTTCTTAGACTGTACACACCTGAAACTTGTCTATAGCACTTGTTCACTTCTGCTCTTATAGTTGTGTAAATTGCTTCCTTGTCCTCATTTGTAAGTCGCTTTGGATAAAAGCGTCTGCTAAATGACTAAATGTAAATGTAGTAATGACTAGGGATGGGACGATAACCGTTTTAAAGGTATACCGCGGTTTGCTAAAGTGTTTTAAAACAGTCAAAATTTTCTGCAATACCGTACCCAAGGTATGTGTACGATTTTTGTATTTGCTTTTTTTTTTTTAGGACAACAGTACCCCTAGCAGATAAAAATATCCAAAGATGCCATTTTAAATTGTATTAAAAATTCTGTTTTAAAATAAATGAAAACAGCACAAGTCAATGATCCATTTGAATTATTTAGCCTGACATGTTTACTGCTCCAAATTACTTGTTTTAATGTTTTTCAAAAAATAAAATATACTGTGTTTAAAAGGGAAAAAAGTGTTCACAAAAAAAGTAGATCACAATCCTGCGAAACCGTGAATCCGTGATATTTTTATCCAAGGTTATCATACCGTCAGAATCTTATACCGGCCCATGCCTAGTAATGACACATACTGCACAATAAAAGATCATGAGAAGAGTATTATCAAGAGCAGAACTTGTATGTGAATAATGTGTTATGCAAAAATACATATATATATATATATATATATATATATATATATATATATATATATATATATATATATATATATATATATATATATATATATATATATATATATATATATATATATATATATATATATATATATATATATATATATATATATATATATTTAATTTCTCAGTAAATATTGCATAAAATCGGTTTAAGAAAAACCTAGTCTAGACCAACTGGGAATATGATCATACATACTAACCATGTGTATTATTATAGATTTGTTCATCTTTCAAAGTCACTGCATTGCTTTATTGTTATATTTTTACATTTTATCTTATTGTACAATTCTCTGTAATCGTTGCCTTACTGGTTATTAGTATTATTTATCAAATTAATTTCTTATAACCACTTTGGTGCCTTATATGAGAGATCTATATGTAATACAAGTTGTAATATACAGTACCTTTGGACCCTCTTGCTTGAATTGTATGTTCTAAAATAAATAAAAGTAATAAAATAAAATAAATTGCCTAAAATAAGTGTTCAATTAAATTCAGAAATCTTGTGTAGATCTTATTTATTATAAATTATTATTCATAAATATCTTATTTATTAAAACAATACTGCCAACAATAATCTTCCACCAACAGTTTGACTATGTATAAACCAATACATTGTCTTCTAAGCATTACTGTCAACATTGCTAATTGTATATTATTTATTTTTTTGGGATTAGGGTTGTGGTATTTTGCACTGTCTGGAGCCAGGCAGCCAGCACCTGAGCTTTTCACTCATCATAGTACACTTGCTCCTCATGATGTGACAATAAAAGTGATTTGATTCGATTTAATTTATACAAATTTAGTAATAAGCAATTCAAAAGTGCTGAATGTTAAACACCATATATGCCATACAAGAGAAAGATTGTTATGCACCGCAACAATCAAAGTGTAATACAGTCAGATTTTTTTCTTTTGTATATCAAATTGTCTCATGTTTAATTATTTGCTTTCTAGGCAGAAAAAAGTCTGTCATCATTGATTCACAGAGAAAACGCATTCATTCATTTTCTTTTCGGCTTAGTCCCTTTATTAATCTGGGGTCGCCACAGCGGAATGAACCGCCAACTTATCCAGCATATGTTTTATGCAGCGGATGACCTTCTAGCTGCAACCCATCACTGGGAAACATCCATACAATCTCATTCACACACATACATAGGGACAATTTAGGTTACTCAATTCACCTATGCCACATGTTTTTGGACTTGAGGGGGAAACCGGAGCACCCAGAGGAAACCCACGCGAACAGAGGGAGAACATGCAAACTCCAGACAGAAACGCCAACTGACCCAGCCGAGGCTCGAATCAGTGACCTTCTTGCTGTGAGGCGAACGTGCTACCGACTGTACCACTGTGCAGCCCCAGAGAAAATAATTTAGTGTAACAATAGTTCATCTTTCAGCAAAACATTTTCCAGGGACAATTAGAATAAGTATCATTTGATGACTAATAAAAATAAAACTCTAGTGAAAGATTACAATTTGGCCCCAAAATATGCATCAATTGTCATTTTTAATCTTTATAACTTACCACCATCCTTCAAACCAATAGAATTCACCCATTAATCAGCAAATAACTTTTACAATATTTTAAAATTACCACAATTTAGAATGATCAAGAACTAATTATGTTATATATTATAATAAGGCCAGGTCAGAATAAGTATGTCATTTAATTCTTACATATTTGTTACAGCGAATGTCACTTTATTTCATAATTTACATTATAAATTTATTAATTTTCCTTCGGCTTAGTCTCTGTTTCAGAGGTCGCCAAAGTAGTTTGAACTGCCAACTATTCCATCATACGTTTTACGCAGCGGATGCCCTTCCAGCTGCAACCCAGTACTGGGCAAAACCCATTTACACTCATACACTACGGCCAATTTAATTTATTCAATTCACCTGTTGCATCGGCGGTCTGTCTCTCTTTCTCTCCCTCTCATTACATCTGCAGGCGTGCCCTAATTACGCAGACGACGTGCCCTGGGATTGGATGGAGTGACCCAGGGTGTCCTTTAAAAAGGGAAAAACGGGCGTGGGTAAAAATGTTGGTTGGCGTATTGCTGAGTTTGGTGTGATATAAAATTATTCTTGTTGCGAAGTGTTATCGTTGATTGGTTTTCCCATGTTGGTGTATAAGTTTTGACTCGGTGTTGTCTATCCGTCCGTGTTTTCCCCTCCTATTTTTTTATAGTTTGTTTGTTGATTGTAAATATTGAATATTGTACACGTTAAGAGGCAGAAGGGGTTGGACACCACACTTATCTTTCTATAAATATTTTCTTCTGTTTTTATACCTAGTTAGGGAGGTAGGGGTAGCTTTTGTATTTTTATTTTGTTAAGTTTAGTTAGAGTGTACTTTTTGTTTATTATTTTTCTGTGGGTCCACTCCGAGGTATTTGGCTTCACATTTTTGGGTGATAAAAAATAAAAAAGACAAAAAACCCGCCACCAAAGGGTCATTAAAGTGTTTTTATTTGTCTGGTGATCTTTTATGTTGCGGCCTTGTCCCTAGACCAGGGTTGTAACATAAAGTGGGGGCTCGTCATTTGTTTTTGTATATCAAAAACGTTTATCTTGAATCCTTCTTGTGGACGCGCAGAGGGCAAGTCATTTCAATTTATTCTATATTTGGCTGCTTTCTTTGGAGTGCATGTCTTTGGACTGTGGGGGAAACCGTAGCACCCTGAGGAAACCCACACCAACAACCAGCAACCTTCTTGCAGTGAGGCGACAGTGCTAATCACTGATCCACTGTGCCGCCCCCTAATTTACATTTCACCCATCATTTTATTTTCACACAGCTGCGTGTTGACCTGAGACAGTCTTGTTATTGCTTAATATTATGTGAAGGGTGGTGAACCGATGACCTTCGCAGCCAATCACAGTCATTTCTGTTGAGCACATGAAAACAACAACCAATCAGCATTGTTTAAGAATGTGCTCAACAGCGCTCAAACGTTAGCAGAAAATGGACATTTTTTAAAATTCAGTATCAATTGTTACCAAGCTCAATACTTTTGCCTACCCTGCTCTACTCTACAATATATGGTTGAGTTTATAAGTGCATATTAAGTGTATAGGACAGGGGTCACCAATCTCGGTCCTGGAGGGCCGGTGTCCCTGCAGGGTTTAGCTCCAACTTGCCTCAACACACCTGGCTGGGTGTTTCAAGAATACATAGTAAGACCTTGATTAGCTCATTCAGGTGTGTTTGATTAGGCTTGGAGCTAAAATCTGCAGGACACCGGCCCTCCGGGAACAAGTTTGGTGACCCCTGGTATAGGGTGTCATTTGGGGTGCGACTTGTGTTAGAATGTTCATCAGCCAATCAGATTCAAGCACTCAACAGCCCCATAAATGATGAAAGCAGTACCTTCCAGTGGTATAATAGCAGCCACAGGAGTGAGATCCACCAGTGTGTAGCTGCTAGGACTGACGCAATCATCCAGCCTAATGATCCGCTCCTCCGAACACTGGGCCATACCATGATCACTAGTGATGATGACGTTTATCTTCCCCCATAATCCCATTCTGTCCAGCTCCTCCATTAAATAACCAACATGTCCATCCACCTCCTTCAAAACCCTGGCCATCTCTGTCGTATTATCCGGTCCATATACGTGTCCACTAGAATCCGGCTCTTCCCAATACAGTGAGGCAAACTTCAGCGATTTATCAGTGGTCATCCACTGCGTGATGTTTCCCAGCCGTTCTTTGAAGCTAACCCTAGAGTCATATTGAAATGTGTATTTTAATGTGTGGTTTTGGATATTGACATCGGATCCAGGCCACATAGCGGACGCTGCATGATATCCAGACTCCTCTACGGACACCCATATCGGAGTGGCTTCGTCCCACCAGAAAGGGTCGCTGTCGTTTCGAATAGAGAAATGTTTTTTGGACACTGGGTCGTACATGATACTGGCCAGCATCCCGTGGCTTTCTGCGTACAGCCCTGTGACCAGGCTGTAATGATTGGGAAAGGTTTTTGTGGTGAACACATTGGTCAGCTCGTGTACAAGCATGCCATCAGAGAAGAACTTTTCGAGGTTGGGAAATGAGTATTTGTTGAGATAGTCTGCGCGGAAGCCGTCGAATGACACTAGTAGGAGAGGTGGAGTTTCGCTGGTTGATTTGTTGTTTGCTGTCGGCGCAGATAGAGTTAATCCACTACAGGCGATGAGAGTGCACAGATAAGCGCTGATCTGCATCCTGTGGCGAACACGTGGCACTCACTTTCTGCACTGTGAACACACAAAAGCTGTTTAGCGGAGACAGAGAAGCACTTGTTTAAGTGAACAAGTTCGTAGCCACATGGTCCTTCTCATTTACACACAGAGACATACTACACACACAAACTCAGGTTTGTTTCACTGTCTTAGTGAGGACATTGCACAGACTTCCACTGTTTTTCTATCAGGTTAATGATACTGTCAATAAACTTACCCTACCGCTAAACCCTCACAGAAACAACTGCACATCATCACACTGTAAAAACTGATTAGTTACTTAAAGCGAGTAAACCAATTGCCTTAAAAGCAACAAGTTGAGTTTGTATCTTATTACTGTCACTTGAAACTGTTAAGTCGACTTAATTTTTATAATTTAACATTTTTATGCTAATTGTGCTTACTTTTTTAGTCAACTAATCCCTTTTTACAGTTTATTTTAGCACGTCCGTTTTCAAATAAACACTGTAATAGTCACAATATTACATATTTGGTGCGTCATTAAGTCTATAAGATCTACAATCATAGCCTGTATTGAATTAGAAGACACACTGGAGTCTGGAAGAGTAGATTTATTTTACTGTATGTCATTTTACTAGATATAAAAAAGCTGGGAAAAAACTAATTAGCATAATTATACAATTAGAATAATTATAAAAATTCAGTCCACTTGACAGTTCCAAGTTACAATAGGTTTACTTACATTATTATTGTAAAGTCAATTTGTTATTTTTAAGGCAATTGGTTTACTCGCTTAAAGAAACGAATCACTTTTTACAGTGTAGATGCTACACTGCCTCATTACTTCAACTTAAATGGAGTAAGCTCACAGTACTCATATAGTTTAGTTTAACTCAAATGGTTTGTTGCTATCGGTTTCCTCAAATCTTTTAAGTTGACTTAACTTATTGGGTTTTACAGTAGTTGGTTTGAGTTTTCTTCATTTCTTGGGTTTTACTGTTCTCGAATTGCTTTGTTTACTTAAATGGATTAAGTTCACAGTACTCAATTTTTGAACTTAAATGGTTTGTTGCAATCAGTTTCCTCAAATGGTTTAAGTTACCTTAGCTTTTTGAGATTTACAGTGTAAAAAAAACATGTTCTGGACTGTTAATAAGCACTTTTAATTAGAGAGGACTTGTGAAATGTCCTCACTAGTGAATTGTTTTGATGCAAGTAAAGACAATTGAGTCCTTACAAGTTTAGCTAAACCTGTACACACACACGCACGCATGCATGCACGCACGCACGCACGCACGCACGCACGCACACACACGCACGCACACACTTTTAAAAGTCTATAATGCTGTTTAACTTGTGACTGTTACAAATCATTACCAACACATCCTAAAATACACTTATATTGCTCATGCAACCAGGGTTATTGTAGTTAATTACATGTAAAAATGTTGCATCCTGAAATACATCCTGAAACATATTTATTTTGCTTAGAAGCCACTGAAAACTTTACTTAAAAATAACTAAATTAATTAATTTAAAATGTAATAGTCATTTAAAAACAATGGAAATGACCAAGACACGTACAGAACAAAAGTAGCTCAAATTTAAATAAACAAATATAGTGACGAAGAAACATCTCATTTCCATTTAGGTAACCTATAGTTAGCCTGTATTGAAACAACTCAAATGAAGCACAGCAAAACTGCTAAAACGTATTACTAACCAAATCTAAAACAAAGACATATTTAAAAAAACATTAAATCACAAAAACGCAAAACTAAAGTATTAAACAAGTAAAAAATAACTTTAAATGGATAAATGCATGACAACATTTAAACTACTTAAAATGACAAAAAAAAATTGAATTAATCTAAAATTGACTATTAAAAATATTAAAGATTAATATTAATACTAAAAAAAGTTTAACAAGAAAAAATAATAAAACTACTTTGAAATAAGCATAAAAAATCATCAATTCTATAATGTGATATATTTGTCTCCACAAGAAGACTCTTTAAAAAAAAGAGTCAGAAAAAAAAACACAATTTAAACAATGCTAACTATGTTAAATATTTTAACTAGCATAATTCAAGTCATGCCACAGGACTAACCATTCAACCAACCTCTGCACAGAAGCTGAGTAACATTAGCAGAATAGACTTAGTTATCTATTCATATTCAAAACATGTGACAAGGATAAAATAACATACACTAACATATTTAGGAGAGATTTATACAAACAAATAATATACTAATAAAACTTTTTCACATAATATTAACAACAGAAAAAATAAAAATAAAAACTTTTTTTAAATAGGCTTAAAAAAATACTTGAATTCTATAATATTTGATATATTTTTCTCCACAAAAAGACTGTTTAAATTGTGTTTTTTCTGACTCCTTTTTATTAAAAAGAATGCTAACTATGTTAAATATTTTAACTAGCGTAATTCAAGTCATGCCACAGGACTAACCTTTAAACCAACCTCTGCACACAGAAGCGGAGTGATACTAGCAGGATATACTTAATAATCTATTCATATTTAAAACATGTGACAAGGATAAAATAATATACATTTATATATTTAGGAGAGATTTACACTACAAAAAATATTTGAATAAAACTTTTTCGCATAATATGATTAAATATAAGGTAAACAAAATCTCATTATTGGCTAGGTATAAAAATACTATATTTTTAAGTATAAAATTATATAAAAACATTAAAATGACAAAAATACAAAACAACATTATTAAAAATGTGACACAAATCTATGACAAATGACATTAAAAATTCTTAACATGACAACTATTGCTAAAATATTAACTAAAAATTAACAACAGAAAATATAAAAATAAAAACTATTTTGAAATAGGCATAAAAAATACTATAATTCTATAATATGCAATATATTTTTCTCCACAAAAAGACTGTTTTGAACAGTATTCTTTTCTGATTCTTCTTTAAAAGTATGCTAACTATGTTAAATATTTTAGCTAACATAATTCAAGTCATGCGAC
The DNA here is from genome assembly GCF_903798145.1 of Danio aesculapii. Taxonomy (NCBI): domain Eukaryota; kingdom Metazoa; phylum Chordata; class Actinopteri; order Cypriniformes; family Danionidae; genus Danio; species Danio aesculapii. The sequence goes on along the minus strand of NC_079451.1, from coordinate 47,597,519 downwards.
AGGACTAACTCAACTAAACTTCTGCACACAGAAGTGGCGTAACATTAGCAGGATATACTCAGTTATATATTCTTATTCAAAACATGTAACAAGGATAAAAGAATATACACTAAAATATTTAGTAATATCCAACAAAAAATATTCTAATAAAACTTTTTCACTTAATATGATTAAATAAGGAAAAAAAATCTCATTATATATTTGTTAAGTATAAAATTATATAAAAACATTAAAATGACAAAAATACAAAACAACATTATTAAAAACGTGACATAAATATATGACAAATGGCATTAAAAATTCTTAAAATGACAACTATTGCTAAAAATGTAACTAAAGACTAACAACGATTTTGAAATAGGCATAAAAACATGAATTTTATAATGTGTGATATATTTTTCTCCACAAAAAACTATTTTAAATTAGGGCTGGGTGATTAATCGAAAAATAATCGAATTTGATATTCAGAATCAATAATCAATCAAATTTAAGCTTTTCAGTTACTCACCTTACCGTGTGAAGTCACGTGACCCTGCTGTTTGTTACTATTGTGTTACTTTGCACTACATAAACGACTGACAAAGCTGCACCAGAGATGCCTTGAGACAGCCTACTTTCCATCACAATAAAATTATTTTTGTAAATAAAACATTTTCTTACAGAAGATGCAAGAAATGCACTGTTTAAAATATAGGAGTATAAAATATAGGAGTATAAAATATAAGAGTTATTTTATTTAGAAGACATACTGCTTTTTTTCTACTATTAATATGAAAAACATTGAAAATAATTAATTTTGATTCCAAAAGAAAAGTTTGTTATAGGCGATGTGTGTTTTAATTTCAGTTGTTCAACGTTGATGTTCAGTAAATAATCATAAATAACAGATAGTGTGTTTCTTTCAATTATTTTAAAATCAAGTAATGCACCTTTCATTCAAAAATCTCTCACTTGTAATATGTGAGCATATTTACTGTACAAAACCTGTCAGTGAACTATGAGGGCAAAAAAAATTATTAAATAACTAAAATAATCACTCATTAATCGTAATCGAGTTAAAAAGTTCAATTAATCGTGATTTTTTTTTTAGGCCAAATCGCCCAGCCCTATTTTAAATAATGTTTTTTCTGACTCTTTTTTTTTTTTTAAGTATGCTAACTATGTTAAACATTTTAACTAGCATAATTCAAGTCATGCTAAAGGATTAACCATTAAACCAACCTCTGCACACAGAAGCGGAATAAAATTAGCAGGATAGATCTATTAATTTTCAAAACATGTGACAAGAACAAAATAATATACACTAATATACACTAAAATATTTAGGAGAGATTTATGCAACAAAAAATATCCTAATAAAACTTTTTCACATAATATTATTGACTTTTAGGTAAAACAAAAATCTCATTATTGGCTAGGCATAAAAGTACTATATTTGTTCAATATAAAATGATATAAAACAATATATAAAAAACAACATTATTAAAAATGTGACATAAATATATGACAAATGACATTAAAAATTCTTAAAATGACAACTATTGCTAAAAATTTAACTAAATTTACAGAAAATATAAAAATAAAAACTATTTTGAAATAGGCATTAAAAAATACATGAATTATATACAGTAGTAATATGTGTTATATTTTTATCCACAAAAAGACCTCTGCACACAGAAGCTGAGTGACACTAGCAGAATACACTTAATAATCTATTCATATTCAAAACATGTGACAAGGATAAAATAACAAACACATTAATATATATTTAGAAGAGATTTATACATCAAAAAATATCCTAATAAAACTTTTTCACATAATATTATTGACTTTTAGGTAAAACAAAAATCACATTATTGGCTAGGTATAAAAGTACTATATTTGTTCAATATAAAATGATATAAAAACATTAAAATGACAAAAATACAAAACAACATTATTAAAAATGTGACATAAATATATGACAAATGACATTAAAAATTCTTAAAATGACAACTACAGCTAAAAACTTAACTAAAAATTAACAGACAGTATAAAAATTAAAACTATTTTTAAAAAAATAATGAAAAAAAAAAACATGAATTATATACAGTGGCAACCGAGGGGGACGGGGTACGTCCCCCTCACTTTTAGAGACAGACCATTTAGAAACAGGTGATTAATAATTATATGAATGAATGATCTCATACGGTCGTCCCCCCCACTTTTAAAATGTTCGCTACACCCCTGTACAGTAATATGTGTTATATTTTTCTCCACAAAAAGACCTCTGCACACAGAAGCTGAGTGACACTAGCAGAATACACTTAATAATCTATTCATATTCAAAACATGTGACAAGGATAAAATAATACACATTAATACATTTAGAAGAGATTTACACATCAAAAAACATCCAAATAAAATATATACACATAATATTATTAACTATACGGTTAGAATTTGCACATTATTGTCTAGATATAAAAAAATACTATTTGTTTAGTATATATTTGAACGTACATGTGTTTTATAAAATAAGGAAGTGATACAGGAAACACTGGAGGACAAAATGCTGTTCAAAAGCTAATTCTGATACTTGAGCAGGTGCATAACATAGTCATGAATCGCACTTATTAGAGCTAATCAATAATCAATAGAGGCCTCATAAACACTCATTTATATCATAATATAACTCTGATCACATTACTGAACATGTATTGATTATACGAGATGATCAATGACGGTTGGTCCAAACTAGAAACTCAAACAAACACGAAGGGAAGAAAACATAAGCCTACCTTTTCGTCCCGAAACGCTGTGAACGTATATTCTAACTACATTAAAATCCTCGATGATGTTGGTATAAAAAATAAAGTCAGGTATGTTGCGGTATTTGATGCAGTTGGCTTCTCCTGGCGCTTCCTCAAACACAATGCCTGCATGACGTCATAACATGATTGACAGGTCCCGCAGCCAATAGAAACGAGAAACGTCCCACTGCAGGTGCTTCTCTCACGCTTTTACAATCAATCCTACTACGTCGCTGTTTTAACTAAGAACAACTGATATTAAAAATAATAAATACATTTCAGAACATAATAAATACAGTCTCAAATCAGAATATTCTATACAATTTCTCGTTAAAATACAATTCTAAGATCATAGCTGTTGAACAAACATGTGAACATGATGATAACACCTCAGTTTATGTCTCTTTAGAGTCAGAATATTAAGAAAAACTACAGTAACAAATAACGACTATTGTTGATTGTCTGTTGATCACAACAGAAAGCAAGTAAATAGATTTAGTTTTCACGCATGCGCACTGTTTAAAGCCTGTGGTAAGAATGCCACTTACTCTCTGGCAGATAAACTGATTTAAAACGGTTAACGTTTTCATTATGTGTAAGAACGCAAAGCTCGTTGAAAACGCGTTTTCTTGTATGTGAATGGACGCTCGGCGTTTGACGCATAAAGTCATTGAAGCGTTTTGTTGGACGCAACGCGTACGCCGGAATCCCAGACATCAACCAATCAGAGCCCTGTAATTATAATAAATAAACGCGACGCGTCTTTCTTCACAGACATTAGAAGTCGCTCGACCAATAAGAAACCTCGCGGTACCGAGTCATGGACGCGTTTATTTGCAGTGGATGGGCTTTCATTCAGTGACTAAATGCGGTTTGGAGAAGGTAGGTTATTGTTTATTAACATGATTTATTCCTCATATCGTCATAACAACATGGAAGAATAACTAGTGTGCCTCCACTAGCTCTGTCATTGAACAGCAGTTATTTTGTCTGGATTTTTGTGTCGTCTGTAATATTTCTTCTGATTCAGTATTTGTAGAACTGACGTCACGGCTACGTTCGCGCTTTTTACCTTGAAAGCAAACAAGGGTTGAAGTTTTAAGAGAGATTATATATTTATTAGGGCTGATTTTGTCCTAAAATTATCTTTGATATGTACTGCACATGGTTAACAATGCAGCAGCTGTACAGTTTTATCGATGTATGTGTTTTAAATGTAAAATAATACAAATATTTTAATATATATTTAAAAAGAAATTATTAAAATGAAAGTTAATTCCTTTACAAATATTTTCAGTCAGCCTGTTTGTTTAAATTATTATAAGATATAATTATTTATATATATTTACAGTATGTACATGCAATATACACTGTAATTTCAATATATTTTCAATATGTTTTTACATATATTTAGAATAGTAATTAAAATAAAATAATTAATAAAATAATTTTATATTTCAAATGTTTAAGTAATATATTAAAAAATCTTATATAAATATTTTCATAATTAATTTTCTATAATGCTGCTGTCATACAGTCTATTCTCTGTATTGACAACACTCCCTATTATTTCCATATCAAAGTTCATAAAGGAAAAATATTTGTATATTTTTAACAAAATAATAATTAAAATAATATTAATTTGAATATATATTGTAAAATATGGGGCGACACGGTGACTCAGTGGCTAGCACTGTCGCCTCAAAGCATGAAGGCCGCTGGTTTGAGTCCTGGCTAGGTCAGTTTGCATTTCTGTGTGGAGTTTGCATGTTCTCCCCGTGTTGCAAGGGTTTCCTCCGGGTGCTCCGGTTTCCCCCACAGTCCAAACACATGCGCTATAGGGGAACTGAATAAACTAAATTGTCCGTAGTGTATGTGTGTAAATGAGTGTGTATGGGTGTTTTCCAGTACTGGGTTGCAGCTGCTGAGTAGAACATATTCTGGATAAGTTGGTTGTTCATTCCGCTGTGGCGACACCTGATTAATAAAGGGACTAAGCCATATAGGAAAGAAGGAAATGGTCAAATAATCATAAAAATATCAAGTGTTAAATATATTTTATCATTATTTTCAATATTTTACTATTTTAAATTTGCTATGAATGAACTAGACGTGTCAGTCAGCAGTTTTCACGAGATTTTCTCATGTGGTTTTGGCATAATGACAATAGCCGACAACACTCAGCATGCTCTCATTACAGTCAGGCCAAAATACAGATCTTTTTGAGGGTACGGTGTCCTGTTGCTCACTGTACTGCTAACGTCTCCATGAATTGGGGCATCACGAAAATACAGAGCAGTGGGAAACATTTTGAGGCCATTCAATCCATTACATTAGATCCTCTGTTTAGTAAGCCAACTTTTTCATCAGCTGGTCCTCCAAAGATCTTGCATGAATTCTTAATAATATAAAGTCTGTCAGAAGTGGTTGACGTTAATTAAGAATCAGAACAGTTGTTTAATGCGATTTCTTGATGTGATGAATGCCCGATGGCCAGATCAGGAGTTTATTTGGTGAGGTCTGGTTGATGGAAAACTAGAATGGCTCAGAAACAGCCTGGACTCAAGGGGTTCCCAGTTTAGCAGGCAGCTGCTGTGTCCTAGATCTGCTCAACCTCAACCAGAGAAATGTGGAGTCCAGAAGACTGTCACCATCATGTAAACAACCTGCTTCTATATCTGACAGACTGTAGGTCAAGTTGAAGATACACAACCATTCTGTAATCCTGCAACTGTTCTGCTTGTCAATAAATTGTAAAAGAATGAGAATGGAATTTAGAACCAGTCGTGCATTTTAAATAATGCTGGGTTGTATTAACCCAGTGTTGGGTCAAACATGGACAAATGAAAGATTGGGTTAAAAGACATTTTTAAACCCAAATGTTGGGTTTGTTCATCCTTGACCAAGCATTGGGTTCAAGTGTAAAGTGACCAATAATTGTCACAATCTAGCCATTTGGTTAAGAAGTGTCATTTAAATTTAATTGCAAAAAATTAACCCAACATTGGGTTATGGTAACCCAACATTTATTACAGTGTAACTGTTCTGCTTGTCAATAAATTCTAAAAGAAGGCTAATGGAATTCGGAAACTGAAACTAGAAATGATTCTAACAAACAAATGCTGGGTTATTTTTGTTGGGTCACATTTGGACAAACCCAGCAATGTGATATTTGAACGTTACAATTTTAAACAGTTGGGTTTGTTCATATTAGGCCAAGCATTGAATTAAAATGTGAAGTGACCAGTAATTGTCACAATCCAACCATTTGGTTGAAAAGTGTCATTTAAATGTAATTGCAAAAAATTACCCAACATTAGGGTTGTCCATATTTGACCCAATGTTGGGTTACGACAACCCAGCAATTTTTTTAAAGGGTGTAACTGTTCTGCTCGTCAATAAATTCTAAAAGAATGAGAATGGAATTCAGAACCAGTCGTGCATTTAAATAATGCTGGGTTGTATTAACCCAGTGTTGGGTCAAACATGGACAAATGCAAGATTGGGTTAAAAGACATTTTTAAACCCAAATGTTGGGTTTGTTCATCCTTGACCAAGCATTGGGTTCAAGTGTAAAGTGACCAATAATTGTCACAATCTAGCCATTTGGTTAAGAAGTGTCATTTAAATTTAATTGCAAACAATTAACCCAACATTGGGTTATGGTAACCCAGCATTTATTACAGTGTAACTGCTCTGCTTATCAATAAATTCTAAAAGAAGGCTAAAGGAATTCGGAAACAATCTTATGATTCTAACAAACAAATGCTGGGTTATTTTTGTTGAGTCACATTTGGACAAACCCAGCAATGTGATATTTGAACGTTACAATTTTAAACAGTTGGGTTTGTTCATATTAGGCCAAGCATTGAATTAAAATGTGAAGTGACCAGTAATTGTCACAATCCAACCATTTGGTTGAAAAGTGTCATTTAAATGTAATTGCCAAAAATTACACAACATTAGGGTTGTCCATATTTGACCCAATGTTGGGTTACGACAACCCAGCATTTTTTTAAAGGGTGTAACTGTTCTGCTCGTCAATAAATTCTAAAAGAATGAGAATGGAATTCAGAACCAGTCGTGCATTTTAAATAATGCTGGGTTGTATTAACCCAGTGTTGGGTCAAACATGGACAAATGCAAGATTGGGTTAAAAGACATTTTTAAACCCAAGTGTTGGGTTTGTTCATCCTTGACCAAGCATTGGGTTCAAGTGTAAAGTGACCAATAATTGTCACAATCTAGCCATTTGGTTAAGAAGTGTCATTTAAATTTAATTGCAAAAAATTAACCCAACATTGGGTTATGGTAACCCAGCATTTATTACAGTGTAACTGCTCTGCTTATCAATAAATTCTAAAAGAAGGCTAAAGGAATTCGGAAACAATCTTATGATTCTAACAAACAAATGCTCTGTTATTTTTGTTGGGTCACATTTGGACAAACCCAGCAATGTGGTATTTGTACATTACAATTTTAAACAGTTGGGTTTGTTCATATTAGGCCAAGCATTGAATTAAAATGTGAAGTGACAAGTAATTGTCACAATCCAACCATTTGGTTGAAAAGTGTCATTTAAATTTAATTGCAAAAAATTAACCCAACATTGGGGTTGTCCATACTTGACCCAATGTTGGGTTACGACAACCCAGCATTTTTTAAAGGGTGTAACTGTTCTGCTCGTCAATAAATTCTAAAAGAATGCGAATGGAATACAGAAGCAATCGTGTATTCTAAAAAATGCTGGGTTGTATTAACCTAGTGTTGGGTTAAATATGGACAAATGCAAGACTGCAAGGTTAAAAATTACATTTTTAAACCCAAATGTTGGGTTTGTTCATCCTTGACCAAGCATTGGGTTCAAGTGTAAAGTGACCAATAACTGTCACAATCCAGCCATTTGGTTAAGAAGTGTCATTTAAATTTAATTGCAAAAAATTAACCCAACATTGGGTTATGGTAACCCAGAATTTATTACAGTGTAACTGTTCTGCTTATCAATAAATTCTAAAAGAAGGCTAATAGAATTCGGAAACAATCTTATGATTCTAACAAACAAATTCTCTGTTATTTTTGTTGGGTCACATTTGGACAAACCCAGCAATGTGATATTTGTACATTACAATTTTAAACAGTTGGGTTTGTTCATATTAGGCCAAGCATTGAATTAAAATGTGAAGTGACCAGTAATTGTCACAATCCAACCATTTGGTTGAAAAGTGTCATTTAAATTTAATTGCAAAAAATTAACCCAACATTGGGGTTGTCCGTATTTGACCCAGTGTTGGGTTACGACAACCCAGCATTTTTTAAAGGGTGTAACTGTTCTGCTCGTCAATAAATTCCAAAAGAATGCGAATGGAATACAGAAGCAATCGTGTATTCTAAAAAATGCTGGGTTGCATTAACCTAGTGTTGGGTTAAATATGGACAAATGCAAGACTGCAAGGTTAAAAATTACATTTTTAAACCCAAATGTTGGGTTTGTTTATACTTGACCAAGCATTGGGTTCAAGTGTAAAGTGACCAATAATTGTCACAATCCAAGTGTCATTTAAATTTAATAGAATTTTTTTTTCATATTTAACCAAATGTTGTATTACAACAACCCAGCATTTTTTGGGGGGTGGGGGGTGGTTCTCGTAAGGCACGGCTTTCGAAAATGATGACATGAAACTCTGCTGGGTCGTTGCGCTGGTTTACCAACACTTGTTTGGGTCTGTAATTTTATTAGCATCTTCATAAGAGTGGCATTGTTTAAAGGATGAAACAGGTTTGTGTGTTGCCTGCTTTTCATGACACGAGTCGTCTGTGCAGTTTGTAGTGCAGACTGCGTCGGATTGCAAAAAACGAAGTGTCGCCAGACTACTGATGTTTTGTGATGTTTCTTTCAATTCAATTCAATTCACCTTTATTTGTATAGCGCTTTTACAAGATTGTGTCAAAGCAGCTTCACATAAAAGGTCACAGTAAATAGGAACAGTGTAGTTCAGTTTGTAGTGTTTAAGTTCAGTTCAGTTTAGCTCAGTTCAGTGTGGTTTAAGAATCACTACTGAGAGTCCAAACACTGAAGAGCAAATCCAACGATGTGCAGCTCTACAGATCCCGAACCATGCAAGCTAGTGGCGACAGCGGAGACGGAAAAAAAACTTCACTAAAGGCGGAAGTGAAGAAAAAAAACCTTGAGAGAAACCAGACTCAGTTGGGCACGACCATTTTAATTTCTCCGCTGGCCAAACGTCTTGTACAGAGCTGCAGTCTCAGCGGCGGAGGCTGGAAGCTGACCTCAGCGAAGACTCGTCTGTCCCTGGAGCGTCACAGGAATCAGTCTCATGTTCTCCACTCTTCCATGACCATCACAGTAGCTGCTCAAGATACGGCCCTGTCCAGGATATGGAAACCATGGGATCATCTCGTCGTTGGTCTTGGATTGAATCAGTGACTCTGCATAGTCTGAGGGCCTCGGGAAGAGTATCCCCAGGTGGAAATGGAGAATAAAGACAATAATTAGCGTAGCTGCTGTTCATAGTGTATATAAACAAGGTGTAGAAACCTGTGTGGAAACCCGCTAAGTGGTGCACTAAGTGTATGCTTTACTGAACAGATAGGTCTTTAATCTAGTTTTGAATTGGGAGAGTGTGTCTGAGCCTCGGACGTTATCAGGAAGGCTATTCCAGAGTTTAGGAGCCATAAATGAGAAGGCTCGACCTCCTTTACTCGACTTTGCTATTCTAGGTACTACCAGAAGCCCTGAGTTTTGAGATCTTAAAGAGCGAATTGGATTGTAGCGAGACAGAAGGTTGGTTAGATAAACAGGAGCTAGATTATTTAAAGCTTTGTATGTAAGAAGCAATACTTTAAATTCAATAGGAACTTAACAGGCAGCCAGTGTAAGGAGGATAAAATTGGGGTGATGTGATATAATTTTTTAGTTCTGGTAAGAACACTGGCAGCTGCATTTTGTACTAATTGAAGCTTATTAATAGAGGATGCTGGGCAGCCAGCAAACAGTGCATTACAGTAGTCCAGCCTAGAAGTCATAAAAGCATGGACTAGCTTTTCTGCATCTGAGATGGATAGCATACTTCGTAACTTAGCGATATTTCTCAGATGAAAGAAAGCAGTTTTTGTTCTTGTCAACAGTGACTGTGACCTTTTTTTACTTTATTTTTTCTTACCCCTCCAAGTGCAACACTGTATGGCTTGTACTGCATGCGGCATCCGGAAGAGCAGACTGCAAAATGCCTGGGCAGCGTTACACATAGTGCGTAAATATTATCGAACAATTATCGAACTGTCATTATCGTTTTATTGGAAAAAATATATATCGTGATAATTATTGATATCGAATTATCGCCCAGCCCTAAGGGAGCATTTTCGTTTTTTATTCAAGTGCTAAAACAACTAAAAATAATGAATAAACTAAAGTGTCATAGACATATTTGATGACAAAAACAAATACAATATACAGTAATAAAACTCCAATGATACTCCAAATACATGTACCAACAAAACTAGAGTATAACAGTATTATCCACTGCAGGATGGGTTTGTTCGTAACCTGTATTGACCCATTTTCTTGCCATCAGTTTGTTTTCTTTGATATATTACACATGCTCATTAGTACTTGTCATTTCTCAAATGTCAAGAACAAGGTTACAAGGAAGTAGCTATAATGAAAGAAGACTAACTAGTAAAACGAGTGCTAGCACACTATTATGTTGATATAAACTGTCCTCATGACAGAACGACACAGGTAGGTTTCATTTACAGCAACATTTGTTGATTATAAGATGGATTTCATTTTTGAAACTAATCTTATTTCATTATTTATTTATTCATTCATTTATTGGCGCACGATGTGACGTTTCTTTTGTGTTTCATTATATTTCAGATGCATCATTATTCAACAACACTTTCAGAAGTGAAACCAGAACTGTAAAACAACATCAACAAATCTTGAGAGAGAGAAAATCAATGATAGATCATAAATAATATGTGATATAAAAGTGCTCTAAAACAAAAGAAGACTCATTAAATCTCTGTATATTTTAGATTCAAATCCAGCTGTTGGAAACATGCAGGTTTGATTTTATCTTTGCTGCAAGCGTAAAATATAACATCTCTGAAGCCAATGGATGTGACACAGGCATCTAAGAGTTTGAAAGCCCCAGAATGGTCGCAGGAGGACCATCTTTCCAGTTTGAAGGCTTTGGCTGAGAAGTTAAAACTGGAGACCAGAAAGCCGTCGTATCTGGACTGGAGAGTTCAGCTGGAGGCAATGCTAAACCAGAGCCACAGAGATGCAGAGACTAAAACAACGGAGAAAACACACACAGAAAACACACTGAGGAAACAGTCAGGACACACGCGAGGGTTTGGAAGTATTGATCAAGCGCTGGAGTGGCTCAGAAAAGAGCTGGTGAGTTTGTTATTCTTCACTTTAATGGGGAAAAATGAAATATACAGTTGAAGGGGGGGGGGGGGGGGGGGGGGGGGGGCAAAAGGGGGCAGAAAGAATCCGCCCACCCCAACAGTTTTCATAAATGATTGTTCACTCAAAACTGAAAACTCTTTCTGTCATTAATTACTAACACTCCTGTCATTCCAACCTTCAGAACACACATTTAGATATTTTATATCATGAAAAAGCAATTAAATTATGAAAATAGTGAAGTTAAAGCAATAGTCCAGGGATCTGGCCCCCGCGTCAGGTCAGGGTTTATAGCCTTTAAAACATGCATGGCGGCGGAGGCGCTCTCAACTCACACGGGAGAAAACTGGACTAGTGGATAACGTGAAGGCGAGCAGCCTAATTCATTACATGTTTTGGTTAACTAATTCTTTAAATACAACCCTCTTAAGCTCTTAAAGTAAAAAACGCAGAAAAAAATTGCTGTTTTAAAGGGCACATAGGTTACCCCTTTTTTCATATTTAATATAAGTCTTTTGTGTCCCCAGAATGTGTCTGTAAAGTTTCAGCTCAAAACACCCATCAGATTATTTATTAGAGCTGTTTGAAGTGTCTATATTATAGCTGGAAAAAAGGTTTTGCTGTTTTTTTTGTACTGGCCCTTTAAGGCTAGTCCTCCCCGCCCACCATTCCCACGTGCCTGTCAGCAATCGCCGCCCTCGGCTGCCTCAGGAAGCAGATCTCACGTAACGTATGTGAGAAATACTACAGGAAGAACTTTAACAATCACTATTTGATGCACTTTTTGTGGAGTTGATGAACAATGAGTCACACACAATGTCATTACAAAGTTCACGCACACACACAGCAAGGACACAAACACATAGCGCACACACATACACACAGCTCAGACACGAAGACGCACACACACACACAGAGAGAGAGAGAGAGAGAGAGAGAGAGAGAGAGAGAGAGAGGGAGAGAGAGAGAGAGAGAGAGAGAGAGACAGCGCGTTAAGCTTTGCATGATTGCAAGATTTTTATGTGACGTGATACAGGTAATATCCACTGCTGTATGGATATCTCTTATTTAATTAAATTCATTTCACCTTTATTTGTATAGCGCTTATACAATGTAGATTGTGTCAAAGCAGCTTCACATAAAAGGTCACAGTAAATAGGAACAGTGTAGTTCTTATAATAATGTACAATATAAACCTGATTTAACGTCCACTACGGACGGATTGAAGCGTCTTCTTTTATAATTGTTCTGACACGAGGCTGTGCTGATTAAGTGAATCTTGAAGTGAATAGCTGTAATTCATTACACACATGCTCTGTTTTAAAACATTTTAAACTTGTAAAACTCACTCTTGATCACGTTTGATGATGATTGATGATCGTAGCGAACTGAACAGACCTTTTGATTATAAGATTATACACGTGACTACCGGACATGTTAATGCGCGCAGCTGTCAATCAATATTGGTGGGCGGGGGGACCCCACTCCTATGTAAAGTTGCGGTCGATCTGAAAACAGCTCCAATTGGTCCACCGTTTTTATGTTGTTCAATTGAAAAAAAAGGACTGGGTGTGTTTATTTCACCCCAATATGACGGTCTATACACTATACTTACACACATTTCTGTCCAAACAGCTTGAAAAGTAGATTTTTCACCATAGGTGCCCTTTAAAATTTAAATTATTTGCTGACAAAATTAATTTTAGCAAAAACGCAACAGCCAGACATTTTCACATTAGTTTTTCAGTTAGGGGATATGTAGCCTAAGAAAAATGTTTAGTTGGACACTGCACATCCCCTACAGTACGGAGAACCCTTGTTTTCATTTTCAAATCAATAATGCGCGAAACATCCCATTTTGCAGCAGCAGTCAAGTACGGACGCTTAAAAAATGCCTTTTGAGTTTAAAGATGATCGGCCTGTGAAGTCAAGTTTACACTGTTAAATAGTGCGTGAGTAAGTAGATTTGCTGCAGATCAACCTCTCACATGCGCTGCAGGTAGGCTGAATGATAATCTTTAAAAAAATATGTAATTTCGGCTATTCAATTTTATTTTGACTTGTAGCTCATGGCCCTAAAAAATGAAAATGTAGCCTGAAAACAAGTAATTAAAATAGGCTTAATAAATAAATTAAATGACGGGTAGGCCTAGTAACCTAATGGTTTATGGTGGCGTTTTTACAAATGCCAACCGCATAATATCACGAAACCCCCCACTTATGATAGCCTAACATAAATCTTTAGTTTTACCTTTAAAATTATGAAAAAAAGTTATATATTAAGTTGCGTGTTATCCCAAAATGTAACCAATTTTCACGGTAATAACTGAATTTTTTTTAGGTATTTTTCTGGCTACACTAATGCCTTGAAATGTAACTAAGTAACACATTTAGCTACTATTTTTTTTAATGACATTAGATTGTAACCTTTAACTTTTTCCTAACACTGATAAATGATTGGTTGGGTAATGGGCAATGTGAAGCATGACTTTGTTATGCTGATTTCACTATATTTATTTACCAGTTATACGAATAGTCTAACCATGGGTTAGCTTGCATGTGTGGGCATAGTTTGATGTCTTTACCTAAAACTTTAAACATTTATATTATTCAAAATAAGGAAAATAAAATATGATTTAAAGCACTCATTTGGCACTGAAGCCATGATCCATTTGCATTTATGTAATCGCTATCATTGCATAACCTTCATTAATAAAATTAGTAATAGGGAAACAGTGCATATTATTATTACTATAAAAGAGTATAGTCAGTAACTTAGGCAGTAATGCAAAGTAATAATAAATAAGTGAATAAATAGCCTAAATGAAAGGAACAAGAGGGACCAAATTCAGTCACCAGGTCTAGTGCCCACCTACGGGATTAAAATGCCCCCTTAGTTATGACATCCTGGCGCCAGGCCTGTGCTAACCCCTTAGCCACCGTGGCCTGACAACTTTAACATGGGATGCAAATGAAGTAGATATTTGGAAGAAGCTGCCCAGAAGATGGAGTTTCTCCAAACAATCAATTCATCTAAACCAGTGGTTGTCAAACTGTGGTACATGTACCACTAGTGGTACGTGGGTTTCCTTCTAGTGGTACGCGGAAGAATCGCTGAATAATAAAAGAATAAAATGAACACACTTTTAACCAGTTTTTCTAGGTTTTGATGAATAGGCTACTATACATTAATACTTTACAAGTACAGCATTTTCTTTTTACTTTTTAAGAACAGTGCCATTTTTCAGTGCCGTTAATGTTTACCATATTATGGTGCCAATGCATTTTGTCCATTAAAAAAGAAGCTAATTTGGTTTAGCAAAGGAATGACTGATTCATGGCCACTGAAAGAACAAATCTGAACATTTATGAAATCAAAATCCACTATTTTGAACAGCTTCACGTAAAAGCATCTTTCACAGTTATATTGTGAGCATTTACTTGCACAAGTAGGTGAGAAAAGCTGGACTTCATCATTAAAAAGGTAGTTCACCCAAAAATGAAAACATGCAGTTAATTTACTCGACCTCAGGCCAGTGAAAATGAAGACCTTTTTTTCTTCAGTGAAACAGTAAAGAAGATTATTAGCTGAATCTGTGATCCCTGGTGATTTGGATAATGCATAGCAGTCAATGAGAAGATTTTCTTCAACACATTTCTAAACATAAAAGTTTTAATTACTCATTTCTAATAACTGATTTATTTTATCTTTGCCATGATGACAGTAAATAATATTTGACTAGATACTTTTCAAGATACTAGCATTCAGCTTAAAGTGACATTTAAAGGCTTAACTAGATAAATTAGGCAAGATAGGGTAATTCGGCAAGTCATTGTATAACAGTGGTTTGTTTTGTAGACAATCGAAAGCAAAAATTGCTTAAGGGGCCTAATAATATTGACCTTAAAATGGTTTTCAATAAATAAAAACTGATTTATTTCTAGCCGAAATGAAACAAGTAAGACTTTCTCCAGAAGAAAAAATATTATAGAAAATACTGTGAGAAATTCCTTGCTCTGTTAAACATCATTTGGGAAATATTTGGAAAAAAAAAAGAAAAATTGACTGATGATTATTCTGGTCTCTCTTGCAGATAGAGATGCGTCTTCAGGATCAGCAGCTCGCGCTTAAGCTGATGAGTTTGCGCAGTGATATTAACGATCTGAGAATCGTGCAGACATGCAACCAACACCGCAAGATGCTGAACGATGCCACCTTTGAGCTGGAGGAGCGGGACGACATGTCGGATTTATGTGACGTGCCCATGTCTCCTGGACTAGGCCTGTCCACACCACTCAAAGTCATCGGGGTAACAAAAATGAACATCAACACTCGCCGCTTCTCCCTCTGCTGACAGACACTTTATTCTGTAAAGAATGTGTAAATTAACAGATTCACAAGTGTTTACTGTTTATTTCCGGTTGTGAATTGCATTATGAGATGTTGATCTTTGCTCTGTCGAATTTTGATGTTGAAAATTCAACTCTACAGTTTAACAAAGTGACTTTTATTGACATTTTAGTAGACTGAAATGATGTATAAGTAATAATATATAGAGAAATAAGTCTGTAAAATAACAGAAAATGTACTTGTGGTTTATTACAAGGTTTCTGTAGCGTAATATACAACACCAACCCAGACAATATAACACTGCAAACTATTAAATATGCTCATAAAAGTCACTTTTTTTTTTTACTTTTCGATGTTGAAAGTTGTTGGAGGAAAGATTAAGCTCCCATAATGCAATTCTAAAGCATAAATAAACATAGAATAGAAAGTAAAAACACCAATCACAAACTACAGAAAACTGCTAATTTACAGATTTTTTTTACAGTGTAGATCTCAGACATTGACAATTTCAGCCATATACAGTTGAAGAGAAAAAATATTAGCCCTCCTGGGAAATTTTAATACTTTTTCAAGGGAAAATGTTTTCTATTATTAAACAGTATTAATATTAAACAGCTAAACATCATACCTTCTGTTCTCTTCTTTTTTAAAGAATGCAAAAAGTGGTGTCAGAACAGTCTGAACTCTCTTAGACATTTTGAAAATCACGTGAAATGACGCAATGAACTGTATTGCGCTTGCTCGTGGCGCCTTATTAAAATCCTAAGTTCTGATTGGTCAATCGCCGTTGAATTTTAATTACAAAGAATTTTAATATTTAATTTGCATGATAAGTTTTACATTACACACACTGTTGTTAATCTAAAGGGGATGGTAAGAGGGGATGGTGGTTTTACAAAGGGGATGCTTTTTGTCATTTTTTTCCATAAGGGGGATGCCATCCCCACTTAATTCTCAATTTGAGCACTGTGTATATATATATACACACACACACACACACACACACACACATATATATATATATACATATATACACACACATATATATACATACTGTATATACACACATATATATACATATATACACACATATATACACATATATTTATATACACACACACATATACACACATATATATATACACACATATACATATATATATATATATATATATATATATATATATATATATATATATATATATATATATATATATATATATATACTGTATATATATATACTGTACTGTATATATATATATATATATATATATATTTACACACACACACAAATATAAGGGGTGTGATGACGAGATGCACATAAGATTGGGTTTCCGAGAACAAGACAAGATTTTCACAGTATTTTTAAGAAATCTACAATGAGGAAATATGTGAATAGAAAATAGTCTTTTATTCAACTGTGGGAAAAAAAATGACAAAATGCAAAACTATTTGTGCTTTTTTCAAAATCAACTTGCAATGAATGTTATTTTACTTCTATTTTAATTAATTATATGCTGAAATGAACATGCAAACACTGCAAAAATATTTGCTAATATATGAATGGAAAATAGATTTTTATTCAAATGAAAAAAAAAAACATCACAAAATGCAAAGCAATTACATTATATAAACATTTTAATATATTTACCTGCAGAAAAAACACTGTTATACAATTACTTGCCTAATTACCCTAACTTTAACCTAGTTAGGCCCTTAAATGTCACTTTAAGCTGAAAACTAGTATCTTGACTGGTGAAATATTAAGTGTTGTCATCATGGCAAAGATAAATTATCTTTAAAAAAAAAAATTCTGTTAAACATCATTTGGGAAATATTTGACAAATAATTAAAACTTCACAGGAGGGCTAATAAGTTTATCTTTAACTGTATGTGATTTGCTTTAAATGGGAATTTCACAAACTCCAAACATCCGGTGAATTTTTCACAAAATCACCATAAAAGTCAGCAAGTTTGTGATCTTTTACAAACTCTGTCATACTCCATTTTGATGGTCCGTTTGATGAATGTAACATTGCATCTACATGTCAACTAATTGTCATTAGATTATAAGTAAACTGTTAGGTTGGGGTTAGGGTTGGGGTTAGGGTTAGTGTAAGTTGACATGTACTTGCCAAGTTTCTCATAGTCAGTTAAATGTCTGTTGAAGGAGCAGTATCAACAGATATTAAGCAGAAAGTCTACTAATACTCAAGTGGACCATTAAAATAAAGTGTAACCAAAAATGCAAAACAAAAATAAAAATTCTTAAATATTTTTAACTAAAAATAAATAGATATAACAGAGCAATATAATATACATTCATAATATATTACATAAAAACATAGTCAACCAATATTATTGTATTTTATACATGATATATGTAATGTGTGTTATAATAATGACAGTCACTTAAAAAAACTTTAATCATAAAATATTTTAAATTCTACTAATCAAATATCTAAAACTGGACAAAAGCATTTTCTTAAGGGCATTTCTCAGATATTCCTCAACTCAATAGACAAAACACAATGAAGGGTTTATGCTGGCATTACAGTGTGAATTTCATTTCAACATTTCAAGATGACTTTAAATATATCTTTTGTACAGTGTTGGTTGTGTTTGATATTATATAACATACATATTGACTTGATTTGGGGAATTTTTGGGTAGTTTGAAATGTATTAAATTTTCATTCAATTCCTTAATTTTTATATTAATGTGACAAATTAAAATTATGTCTATCTGTGTAAGGTCTATCAGCCTGGAGCTGAATCTTTCTGAATAAAACAACTCCTTGAAATGTATTTAACTGTTCATAAATTCTATAAACACATAAGAAGATATTTTATTCTTGTCTAATACAATAAAGTCAATATTTTATTGCAAAATTTGTCATTTTCATTTTTGGCTGAAGGATGTTTATGTTTACAGTGTTTGCAATGATCTTTTAAAGGGCAAGACAACTGCAGTTTAGCACTTTCACTTTCATTCAGAAACATTTCATGCATGCCCCCTGTGACAAACGAGATATTGGATGCAAGGAACTGCTGGAAGAGTCTAGTTTTAATGGAATGTTTGATACCGCACACTGTATGTGAGAAAAAAACCCTCTGCAATGCTCAGTAGATGCAGAGACTCGCTAGGTGCAAAGAATAGCGTCAAACAGCATTGTGTGTATATAGACCATGCTGTCACAAAATGTGGCAAAAATCCTACACGACGGTAAGAGTTTGATTTGGTGTATTATTGATAGTTTGAATAGGTGTTTACATGTTTACATTTGGAGGGCAGCATTTACAGTGGATCTTTCAGTCCATAATATTGTAGTGATGTTAACATACTGTAAACTTAGTAACTAAATCATTTTGACTAAGGTATATCTTGAAACACAGAACGAGTGATGCTGACGATACTAACTAACTTTG
>NC_079451.1:47178511-47206011 GCF_903798145.1 Danio aesculapii | reverse complement strand
TTTATACTTAAATAAAGTTTCACAAACTTAAACTGCAGTCACACTGGGCTTTACTCCCCATAGATATCCATTCATAAGCACGCAAAAGCGTCAGACCGGAAATGCAAGCTTGTGCGACAATTTCATAGTTCCCTGCATTGCAAAGTTCAAGCTTGGTGAACTCTGACCTGCGAAATCGCATCGCTTGACTGTGTAAGACCAACAGATGATCAAAACAATTTAAAATATGGACCAATCGCTTGCTTTTTAAAATATCTAATCATCTTGTTTAATCTCGCTCCTTTTCACAGTGCCGTACAACAGAATTTCACAAGCTCAAACTCTAGTCTGACCGCGGCATAATTTCGAGAGGAGCACGTGATATGATTGATCATGGCTGGTCTCTCATCTGTAATCATCAGTAAACCAATCGGATTATTCCAAACTCACTACAAATAGTCCATCTACCATTACTCCCTTATATTCGGTTTTTGAAAAACCTCCCATCCACCCAATCTCCCCCTTTACACTTGGGGGAGCTCTCGAGAACTACGTGATCTCGTACCCCCTTACATGCTCATTGACGGCAATTTTGATGGCATATTTGCCCATAGCTCAACATTGAGTTCATTCATTCAGTCATTCATTTTCCTTCGGCTTATTCCCTTATTTATTAGGGGTTGTGACTTATCCAACTTATCCAGCATATGTTTTACGCAGCAGATGCCCTTCCAGCTGCAACCCAGTACTGGGAAAAACCCATGAACTCTCACATTCGCACACACACTCATACACCACAGTCAATTTAGTTAATCCAATTGACCTATATTGTGTTTGAACTGTGGGGGAAACTGGAGCACCCAGAGGAAACCCACGCTAATACCGGGAGAACATGCAAACCGGGCAGAAATGCCAACTGACCCAACTGGGACTCGAACCAGTGCCCTTCTTGCTAACCACTGAGCCACCGTGCCATTTTTATCTTATTTCAAGAGTTCACACCTAGCTGATGAATGATAATGATAATAAAGCTTGTTTGGCGTGCTGTCCCAGGAGAGAGCCCTGAGCTTATAAGATCCTTGAGCCCTGGGCTCCCTCTCGTTGCAGGGCGAGAGGGGAGTTTGAGCTCAGGTAGATCTCGATGACTCCGCCTCCTGCTTAGTGTAGCTAAGTGTCAAAATGTTAAATACATTTAACTAATGGACCATTATTCTAAAGTGTTACCCAAAATGTTATCAAAACCAGCTTGATAGGAGAGAGGGGGAGGGGGGGGGAATATAAAATATAATCTCAGTGACCCCATGTGTAAGTTCAGAGACGCATAAAAACACTAAACGCTGTCATCGTCTGGTGAGGTCACGGGGTCACGTCACGTTTCCAGCTCTGAAAATAAGGGAAGCCGGTTTGAGAATGTCAGCGTTCATCTATTGATTGCTGAAGTTCAGTGGAGGGTGGAGAGGGTGATGGAGGTGAACGGGTCAAGAGACGTTAAAATAATTTACAGCAGCACAGGTCGGGGGATCGAGCCCTCAGGTCAGTGTGGAGAGGACGGTTAAATCACCCTCTGTCTGATAGCAGGATGGCTAATCAGAGCGCATTAAACCACCACCACCACCACAAAGACATTAGCATTTAGTTTCATACAGAAAAAAATCTGATAATTGTTTTCATTGCATTTTTGGTGGAGCAAGAGACATATCAGATGCTTTTAGATTTCATTTCTGATTAATCTCACAACATCGGCTGACAGTTCAGCATCTTTCACACTGTCAGAGCCTCAGCCTTTCAGCAACACCACTGTGCCTTTTCAGTAAAGCGCCTTCACAAAAACCTCATTTGCAAATAGACTGTTGTTTTACATGGTGCTTCCTGAGAAAGCGGATCAAATATTTATAAATGCAATGCTAAAATTCCTCTACTGAAGCATCTGATTATATGGCGGGAAATGTTTGTAATGGATTACGAGAGATTCTACAAGTTTCTATAAGGAATAAAATGGACTACAGAATAAAATGGTTTATTTGATGCACCAGTGAACTGAGAGTTTTAGCTTTCTGCTTTCGTGGTGTTTTTATTTTCCGTCTAGTGGACAGAAAACATCCCAAATAAACTTTATAGGCTCTATTTGAATGATTTAGGTGCAAAGTCTAAAGCACATGGCGCAAAAGCATTAAGGCTGTGTCTGAATCCACTTCGTGAAGTTTATTTATAAACTAATTTCGAGAGGATCACGTGCTTATGAATGTTTGCGGCTGGTCCTGCATCATCCAATTTATGATTCACTATAAATACCCTTAGTTCCATATAACAGCCATTTTCATTTTGAAGAATCCCCCCCTCCACCCTTACTCCTCCTCCTTTCCTAGATGGGTGGCAGGGTGGCCCAGTGGTTTGCACTGTTGCCTCACAGCATGAACATCTCTGCTTCTAGTCCTTACCAAGCCAGTGGAGGTTTCTGTGCGGAATTTACACGTTCTCCCCGTGCTCACGTGGGTTTCCCCCGGGTTTCCTCCCACCGGCCAAAAACATGCAGCTTAAGTAAATTGACTAATCCAAATAGGCACCATAGACATGCTCCTAGTAAGTAGTTATCTCTTAAGAGCATTCACTGTCAGTTCATTAGCTACTACAGCAGGGGAGTTCTCGAGATCTGCCTGAGCTCAAACTCCCCTCTCGCCTTGCAAATGGGAGGGAGTCCCGGGCTCGAGGATCTTATGAGCTCAGGACTCTAACCTAGGACAGCCTGCCAAACTAGCTTTATAATCAGTCATCAGCTAAGTGTAAACTCTTGAATGCTATTTTAAGGACGGAAAATACGCTCTGCGCTGCAGCACATGGTCTAACAGGGTAGTGCTTATTCTCTAAAGGAGTTCTGGGTATGTTTTGAGCATAATGTGAATTAAACCAATCAGAGTCTCATCTCTCATTCCCTTTAAGAGTCAGTTGTGTAGCGCCATGGTGCATTTGCTATTTACATGGCGGATTTTGTAAGTGGAAAAACTAAACGCTTCACTAGCGAGAAAACAGTTAAACAGAGCATCTGCACCACCAGGATAATGTATGAGCCTCTTCATTCGGCCTCTTTTTACTTTACTTTTACTCTTTACTTTCTTGAAGTAAGAAAACGGTGGAAACTCTCTCCACTGAAGTCATTCATTAGCGCACATATTTAATTTAGTTTGTTAAGCGGAAAGAGTTCTCATTTCCAGCAAAGGAATAAATGAACAATAATAATGGAGTGTGGTGAAAAAGATATATCCAAACACACATCCTGTTCTTATGTCCCATGTGGTGATGCAGACGTCTCCATAAGCCCACAGGTGGACAAATTGAAACTTGTTTTTATTAAAACAAATATAAATATGCATATAATGAATAATACTGCATATAATTGTCACGAATAAACTGAAAAAAAGTCACTTTTTTGAACTTTTCAAGGTTAAAAGTTGTTGGAAGAAAGATCAAGATCCCATAATGCAATTCAAATATATATTCATAACTAAACTGGGAAAAATAAAAACATGAATCACAAAATACAGAAAACAGCTAATTTATGGATTATTTCCAGATTTGTTTACAGTGCAGCTTTCAGTTAATAAAAATGATTATAACGTGTATTTCAATTAACCCTCCCTCTGGTAGTCTTCGGTCATTTTAGATGAAAAGATTTGGGGTTTTTAATTAATTAATTGATTTTTTTTTATTTATTTATTGCAACATCAGCAACGGCTATTTTGTGGCAAAATGGATAAACACAAAATATTAAGATTTGGGTTTAAAAAAAAAAAAAAAAAAAAAATTACAAAATCATCATAATGGAGTGACCATTAATTGCCATTAGTTCAGTCAGCAAACGATTTCACTTGGTCCTAACACCTTATTTTAACTGTTTATTTTCCAACCATTTATGATGGCATAGCAGTCAAAATGGGACAAGGGAGCTGATGTATGGGACAAAAAGACGGAGAACTAGGGTTTTTTTTTTTTTTCAGTTTCGTAGTAGTCTAAAACATCTTTATTTCACTATATCAATTTGTGTCAGCAGATTTCATCTACAATCTACATATTTAAAGTCTGTTTTTCGTCCTGCCCTGAACCATAAATCTCAGCTTCAGAAGGAACAAGCTTTATAGTTTTATTCATATCCATATTCAGAAGATTTGATAGATTTTGTCATACATTATATGCCTGATCGGTATGGTAGCTCAGTGGTTAGCACTGTCGCCTGACAGCAAGAAGGTCGCAGGTTCGAGTCCCAGTTGAGCACTTCTGTTCGGAGTTTGCATATCCTCCCTGTGTTGGCGTGCGTTTCCTCCAGGTGCTCCGGTTTCCCCCACAGTCAAAACACTTGTCCTATAGGTGAATTGAATAAACTAAATTGGCCGTAGTGTATGACTGTGTGTGTGTGTGTCTGTGTGAGAGAATGAATGTGTATGGGTGTTTCCCAGCACTGGGTTGAAGCCGGAAGGGCATCTGCTATGTAAAACATATACTGGAATAGATGGCGGTTCATTCCACTGTGGCAACCTCTGAAATAGAGACTAAGCTGAAGGAAATTGAATGAATGAATGAATGAATGAATATGCCTGATTACACAAACCTTTTTTCCTATAAAAATTGGTTTTGAAATGTTTTAAAAATCTTTCTGTCTTTCACAGTAAGTTCTCTGTACATTCTTAAAAAAAATGCTCAAATATAAATCAAATATGGTCAAACCAAATGTTGGGTTAATTTTTTTTCATTTTGATCTACATGACACTTTTCAACCAGTTTATCAATATTTGACCCAGCGTTAAAACAACTAGCAACCCACAACAACCCAGCATTTTTAACTATAGAAACCATTAACCATAGTATGGTTTTTTTTTATTTCGATCCTGATTTCATCCAATGTTCAGTTTTTTTAGTTTTTTTTTTACAAATGTATGCAATTTATGGAGCATATTTAATTAAATAACGCCTCATTTACATACACAAACATAGCCTTAAAAACTTGTAATGCAAAAACGATTCCCAAAGCAATCAATCAACCTGTAAAGTCTAGTAATAACTACTGTGGTAGTTCATTTTATTACTGTGTTCACCTGCAGTGTGTTAAATCACACCATATCTGAGAGTGTTTCTCTCTATATGGAGGTTTAACCTTGAGATGAGCCGGATCTTTCCGCCAGCGTCCTGTTACTGTTATTTATGTGATTGACTAGTGCTGTAAAATCACTAAACCTGCCCTGACCCTGAATCTCATCTATCCTTCATTGAAAAGCTGAGTGTAACGTGTGCTTCACTCCTTCATTGTAGCATTCAAAACAAAAAGCTTAAAGCAGACTCTGAAAGGCTCGTGGGTGACAGTGAACATCAGTCTAAAGGAAATAATCGTCTGTGCTGTTGCTTTGACTGTTTTGACTCAAACATCCTGAACCAGCTTTTTAACAAAACTGCAATTTGCAGCTGATCTACATCTCCATGATTTTAACATGACACACAAGACAAAAACAGGTCTGGATCATGTTTCATCCCAATAAAAATGGTGTATGTATATATATATATATATATATATATATATATATATATATATATATATATATGTGTGTGTGTGTGTGTGTGTGTGTGTGTGTGTGTGTGTGTGTGTGTGTAAAATAAAGTAAAATAAAATTCATTCGTTTTGTTTTCTGCTTAGTCCCTTTATTAATCTGGGGTCGCCACAGCGAAATGAACCGCCAACTTATCCAGCTCATGTTTTTTTACGCAGCGGATGCCCTTCTATCTATCTCTGGGAAACGTCCATCATATATATATATATATATATATATATATATATATATATATATATATATATATATATATATATATATATATATATATATATATATATATATATATATATATATATATATATATATATATATATATATATATATATATATATATATATAAATCTATCTATCTATCTATCTATCTATCTATATATATATGCTAACAATCTAAAAATTAGTAGCAATAAATAATGTTACGGAAAATAGTAAATAATAATAAATAAATGATAAAAAAGAGAGAAACAAAAATATACTAAATAATAATAATAACAAAAAATAATAAAAATAAAATAATAATAATTTTAAAAATAAAATGTACATCTTCATGAAATTAACATGACACACAAGACAAAAACAAAAAAAACATGTCTGGATCATATTTCATACCAATTAAAGAAAGGAGATATGTGTAAAAAAAAGTATGAAAAATCTACTTATATGTGTAAAAATAAATAAATAAAATAAATAAATAATAAATAAAATAAATAATAAATAAATAAATAAAATAAATAAATAATAAATAAAATAAATAAATAATAAATAAATAATAAATAATATATATATATATATATATATATATATATATATATATATATATATATATATATATATATATATATATATATATATATATATATGGCGATAACAGTCCAAAATTAGTAGCAATAAATTATATGTTAGGGGAAAATATAAAATAAAAATATATAAGAGAAGGAAAATCAAGAGAAACAAAAATATCTAAAAAAAAAAAAAAAATTCTCTTATTATTTCCCATAATTTTTTTGAATGTATTATCTTTGTATTTCTAAAGATGTTTAGCGACTAAAATATTATTTATTTATTTATTATTAATAAATCGGTTTTGTTTAAATACAACAAAAAAATATGACCTATAATCATTGAGAAATGGAAAAAAAAAAATTCATTTTCAAAAAGGGGTGAACTCATTTACTTATATACTTAATTACTTATTTTTAAAATATGAACTATTTTTTCTTAAACTACAATTGAATAATATATAAATGTGCATGTATAAATTAAAGTGTGTGTGTGTGTGTGTGTTACTTTTCATGTTAGAATCATATTTTCCAGCTTTCAGATAATAAAAATGTAGTGTATGTGATATAGCATCAATAATCAATAAAAATTTTTATATTTTTATCTGAAAATTAAAGCTGAAAATGTTATTTAGATATTTCTCATATTATGACTTTTTAATCTCATTACTATTACTTAGTATTTCATAAAAGAAGTACAATGAACATTTAATTTAAATGGAATCTGTTTCTAGAAGAATGAACAAATAAATATAAATGTAAATTGCAAGCATGCATCATTAATCATATAGCGACTTGTGGGCCATTTCACAGCCAGCACACGAGAATACAATCGAGCATAACATAACCTGACATCACATTAACCCATTTTATTCCATCAGTGATTAAACTTCTCATTTAACTATGAGTGAACTCCAGTGCTAAAGGTCAGACAGTCCGTCAATTATTTTTTAGTGTCCAATTTCCTGTAAAGCCAGTATTCCTGATACCTTGCTGACATTTAAGCAGCATGTAATTTTAGAGGCGTTCAGACAAACCTGTCACTATATGAGTTTAATGTCAACACGTCTGTAATGAGGCTAATGTCTTATATTTTCATGTCCTCATCCAATATATTTATTCTTTCATTTTCTTTTCGGCTTAGTCCCTTTATTAATCTGGGGTCGCCACAGCGGAATGAACCGCAGCCTAACCAATTCACCTGTACCGCATGTCTTTGGCCTGTAGGGGAAACCAGAGCACCTGGAGGAAACCCACGTGAACGCTTCTGACCACCACACCAGACTTCTTAGTCCCCAGTGAAAGAGTTTTCACATCAGCAGGGGACATTGTAAATGTGCAAAGACCTCAACTTATGCCAGAAAACAGATATTCTGATATTTCTTTCAAAAAGTGTAAAATCCCAGCTCAGTCACAGTTTTATTTTGTTCATATTAAAGAACCTTTTTTAATTTGTATTATTGTTTTTTTTATTTTTTTATTTTTGGAATTTATTTGTTTTTAAAATAGCAAATTAGTTATGGCAGAAAATATATTTATTTGCAAAAAATGTGCAGCATTTAAGAAAAAAATGAAAGGGCTCTTTACCTTCAATTTGTTTCAAATAATTTTGTTTAAAAATCCCGAATCGTGAGATCAGTATCGTGTGATTAGTATGGTGAATCCTTAGATTAGTATGGTGAATCGTGAGATTAGTATGGTGTATCGTGAGATTAGTATGGTGAATCGTGAGATTAGTATGGTGAATCGTGAGATTAGTATCATGAATCGTGAGATTAGTATGGTGAATCGTGAGATTAGTATCGTGAATCGTGAGATTAGTATCGTGAATCGTGAGATTAGCATCGTGAATTGTGAAATTAGTTTGGTGAATCGTGAGATTAGTATCGTAAATCGTGAGATTAGTATCGTAAATCGTGAGATTAGTATCGTGAATCGTGAGATTAGTATCGTGAATCGTGAAATTAGTATCGTGAGATTAGTATCGTGAATCGTGAGATTAGTTTGGTGAATCTTGAGATTAGTATCGTGAATCGTGAGATTAGTATCATGAATCGTGAGATTAGTATCGTGAATCGTGAGATTAGTATTGTGAATCGTGAGATTAGTATCGAGAATCGTGAAATTAGTATTGTGAATCGTGAGATTAGTATCGTGAATCGTGAGATTAGTATCATGAATCGTGAGATTAGTATCGTGAATCGTGAGATTAGTATCGTAAATCGTGAGATTAGTATCGTGAATCGTGAGATTAGTATAGTGAATCGTGGGATTAGTATCGTGAATTGTGAGATTAGTATCGTGAATCTTGAGATTAGTATAGTGAATCGTGGGATTAGTATCGTGAATTGTGAGATTAGTATCGTGAATCGTGAGATTAGTATCGTGAATCGTGAGATTAGTATCGTGAATTGTGAGATTAGGATCATGAATCGTGAGATTAGTATCGTGAATCGTGAGATTAGTATCGTGAATCGTGAGATTAGTATTGTGAATTGTGAGATTAGTATCATGAATCGTGAGATTAGTATAGTGAATCGTGAGATTAGTATCGTGAAATTAGTATCGTGAATCATGAGATTAGTATCGTGAATCGTGAGATTAGTATCGTGAATCGTGAGCTTAGTATCATGAATCGTGAGATTAGTATCGTGAATCGTGAGCTTAGTATCGTGAATCGTGAGATTAGTATCCTGAATCGTGAGATTAGTATCCTGAAATCGTGAGATTAGTATCCTGAATCGTGAGATTAGTATCCTGAATCGTGAGATTAGTATCGTGAATCGTGAGATTAGTATCCTGAATCGTGAGATTAGTATCGTGAATCGTGAGTTTAGTATCGTGAATGGTGAGATTAGTATGGTGAATCGTGAGATTAGTATCATGAATCGTGAGATTAGTATCATGAATCGTGAGATTAGTATCGTGAATCGTGAGTTTAGTATCGTGAATCGTGAGTTTAGTATCATGAATTGTGAGTTTAGTATCGTGAATCGTAAGATTAGTATCGTGAATCGTGAGATTAGTATCATGAATCGTGAGATTAGTATCATGAATCGTGAGTTTAGTATCGTGAATCGTGAGATTAGTATCGTGAATTGTGAGATTAGTATCGTGAATCTATTTCAGCTAGAATAAAATCAGTTTTTAATTTTTTAAAGCCATTTTAAGGTCAATATTATTAGCCCTCTTAAGCTATATTTGATTTCTATTGTCTACAGAACAAACCACTGTTATACAATGACTTGTCTAATTACCCCAACTTGCCTAATTAACCCTTTAAATGTCACTTTAAGCTGAATACTAGTATCTCGAAAAATATTATGTACTGCCATCATGGCAAAGATAAAATTAATCAGTTATTAGCAATGAGTTACTAAAACTATTATGATTAGAAATGTGTTGAAAAAATATTCTTCCTGTTAAACAGAAGTTGGGGGAAAAAAACTATACAGGGGGCTAATAATGCAGATTTAACTTAAAGTCCTTTCGATTTTCTAATTGTATACAGCATCAGCATTTTTAGTGTAAGCGGGGTCTCACCTCTCCATCTGAGTCCAGTGTCCACACTCCTCAATG
The DNA here is from genome assembly GCF_903798145.1 of Danio aesculapii. Taxonomy (NCBI): domain Eukaryota; kingdom Metazoa; phylum Chordata; class Actinopteri; order Cypriniformes; family Danionidae; genus Danio; species Danio aesculapii. Next base: position 47,196,083 of record NC_079451.1, on the reverse strand, counting down.
TGGCCTCTGCTGAGGTTTGGGACCTGCAGACAGAAAACATCAGCTCATAATAACAGTAGATGGTAATAACATGTCAGGTCATTTCCAAACTAAGCAAATTTGGTTGGTCAAATGTGGCAAATTAAAGTGACCAACTGAAACTAATGTGAAATTATTAGATCACAAAATGTTTTGTTCTTGTGTGAAATTTCCAACACAGGCTCATTGTGGATATGTACTCCAGTCTACATTTCTGGAAAAACAAATATGTACCCGGGGCTATGTCTGGCTGCATTTTGTGTAAGAAATTAACGCTATGGGGCGGTATGACTCCGCGGATGGCTTCTGTTCATTTTCACGCTACTAGCTGACCTCTGCATTGACGGCTTTTCCGGTGTTACAATTTTGTCCAGTAGCTCACTGCATACGCCGAAGGACTTGGGACATGGAGCAGAGTGGACCGCGACAACAGGGTGCGAATCTGATGAAGAACGGTTCCAGAAACCAGGTGAAACCAAAACAAAAAACAAAATAACAGACTGAAGTGTGGTCAAATCTAAAAACGTGGTAAAATCACAAAGCTGTAATGGCTTTTTTTAGACTGCTTCTGAAAACACTTAGGTTTAGGGAAGGGAGTGGGCGAGTCAGTTGGTCGGTTGAAGTGTATATTGTGCCCTCTGGTGGATTTACGCAAGAAGAGGATGTGCGTGTGACAAATAAGTTCATCAAAAAGTGTCACAATGGCCTCTGGTTGATTTGCGAAAACAAAAACCGCAAGCAGACGTACCTCTGGGTTTGTATTTTGCTGTCCCCAGAAATATAGACCTGGGTATGTATCCAAAATGAGCCCTGGTTGGAAATTTCCAAACATAAGCATTACTGTTACGTTCGCTTGCAGAATTTATTTTGGATATGTGTGTGCGTTTGTTTGTATGTGGGTGTGTCGTTTCATGCGTGTGTTACAGGTACGAACGGCATTGGAGGATCCGCATTTCATGATGACGTTGGCCGCTGACGCTGGGTTTGTGCCACCAATCGCTAGTCGGCGTAGCGTTTAAAAGCCGAGCCCAAATTGCAATGCCGATCTCTCTCTATCTCTTTCCATCTCTCGCTCGTTCTCGCTCTTACTCTTTCTGTGGGTCTCTGTGAGGACAGTCTCTCTTGTGAGGGTAGTCTGAGAGAATGTGTTTTGCTTGTGTTTAATTCTCTTGTCTAAAGTCTTTGCAATGTGTTTGCTTGTGAACTTGTACAGTTGACTGATGTACTTGAGTGATACTTCGGAGAGGTTGTAGGAGTGAATAAGTCGCACGATATACATATAAAACATCGAGATTCATCTTTTGTATTAAATCATTAGGTTCAGAAGAATGTGCTGCTTTGTGTATGTTTTGTTTTTAGTTAAGAGTAGTTTAGTTAAGACGTTTGGTACGTTGAAGATGTTTCTTAACATGCTTTTCTTTTCATATTTAGTTTAGTTTGTTGAAAACAGTTACTGAGTTTTGTTATATTTATTTCTTTGATTTAAGCATGTCTAACTACTACTTCCCCTCCACCGCCCCCACCTACAGGTAATTCATCATTTATTTATTGTAAATATTTTTCTTTCACTGTATAATATATTTTCACTGGTTTCACTGGAAGTATGGACAATAAACAATTGCAGGAAGGACTGGAACATTGGTAGGACTGGCTTTTTTTGATGGAAAAAAATAATAAAAATCACTGAAAAGCACCTTAATTCAAGTATTATCAAACTAACATGTAATTCAGAACTTGCCATATACTTAAAATAATGTGAGTCTGAAATTGCGAGCAGCTCAGAGAACTCATAAAAGTCTGTAGGTTGTGATTATGTTGATTTTGGCATGATGTGAATGCAGCATCAAAAAGGGATAGGGATACCCAAAAATAAAAATGTATGCACTATTTACTCTCCCTCCAGTGATTCAACCTTTCAGTTTCTTTCTTCTGTTTAACACAAAAGAAGATATTCTGAAGAAAGCTGAAAACCTGTAACCATGGATATCCATAGTAGGAAAGAACAAATACTATGGAAGTCAATGGATTCATGTTTTTAGCATTCTTCAAAATATCTTCCTTTGTGTTCATTAGAAGAAAGAAACTCAAAGGTTTGAACCAATTAAAGGGTGAGTAAATAATCACTGATACTTTTATTTTTGGGGTGAACTATCCCTTTAACATAGTAAAAGAAAGAGCAGAGATATCTCTCACCAGGTTTTCCATCCCTGTGGCAAACACTGGCAGCAGAACAGGGTCTTTTCCAGCCGTCACCATTAAAGCAGGCATCATGATCTGTGCAAATACAGCTATTTAATTTATATTTACTTACAGAAACACAGATGACATTTATAAGAAACTGGCTAAAAGAACTTAACACTTAAGGGATGGGTCCGATACCGAACTAAGTACCGTAATCGACTCCAGGACAGGAATCGACTCCCAGAGTCAAGCCTGTTTTTTTCAGATCTTCCTGAATGTAGAAGTTACATTCTACAGTTATAATGCTCATTCTCAAGCACAATGAACACCAAAGGCGCCTCGTTTAAATGCGTGCTCACACGTTCTGCAATTTTGCTTTTGAATTTTGTGACCACAAGCACTCTAGGCTATTAAATAGTGCTGCGGGATGAAGTTTGCTTTTATTTTCTAATTCCTATAAAGCACTTACACCTTTTGCATTTTGGTTTTAAAGCATTTTGGTTTGGATCTGCCTGCGACGTCAAGCTTGCTGTGTTATAAATGAAATATAGCATATGTGTGTGAATTTGGAGCGGACCTGATAGTATTAGCGTCCTAAATTAGTGCTGCAGGTAAAATTATGATGTTGTTAGGCTATTGGCTGCTGCTATATGTTCAGTTAAATTATTTATTTAACCTATTAAATAACCTTTTTCACGAATAAATAAATAAATAAAACGCTAATCATATTGACAAAAGTAGCCAAGATTTATTTATTTTCAGAAAATCTGACTACATGTGGTCGTGGTTTTGTTTTTAATTTCACTGAACGCATTTAACTTCACCTCTAATTCATTCTTCTGTTTATTTCGGAAATAACTACCAAAATACATCAAAATTATGCCAAACAAATTCGTTTCCAATAGAAGATTTTTAAATAAAAATATAGCCAAGACTGAGTGTTCAAAAACTAGGTCTGACTCGCTTCTTTTCTTCCGGCATATGCAGTCCCATTAACACACCCTTATTGAATTACAATAATGAACAAATTGCATAAAATAAACAGTGATATTTAAAAGTTATTAACTATTTAAAAGCACACTTTAAAGAAAATCACATTTAAGAAATGTTTATTTTAGGTTTGTTAATGTATTAATTATTTAAGTTAAATATTTGGTGTATGGGGTTTAATATTTAATTGGTCATTAAAACAAATGGAAAAAACAACCGCAGATTTGGGACATGCCTTGCGTGACCATCCACTGTCCCAGATGATTTCGTTCACTCGGTAGGCCTAGTATTCAAGTATCAAACATTTATATTAAAAAGATATTTAGACTATTTTATATATATATATATATATATATATATATATATATATATATATATATATATATATATATATTTAAACGTTGTTTGAGCTCAATTGAGGTGTTTTTTTTTTCTTTGTAAATGAACTGCTACACGTCTTTCTATCAAAAATTTATGAATCAAATATAATAAATTGATCTTTTAACTTTGTCTCCAAGATTGCACTGTAATTTTCTAAATTGTCTAAACTAGACAATAATATGCTGTAAAAAGTGTAGGTTGATAACTTTTTTTTTTGGACTGCAGATTATTTAAACTGCTGGTTTTGTCTGACCAGAGGAGATCTGCACAATGTAAAGCTGCCATTGACACAGTAGCATTGTGTAAGATTTAATCCTTGCGCTATTTTGAGTGAATGTAAATGGAGTCGATTGTGGAGTCGAGTATCGTCGACTCCAAAAAACCCAAAACCAAACACCTCTACAACACATTGATATGGTGCTTTTTTATGAAAAATATTTTTTTCTTTTTAATATGAAGTAATATACAGTCGGTGCTGCTCAGCATAAATTAGTACACATCCTTTTGAAAATTAATGCTTTTTTGTTATTTCTCAGTGAATGCAGACTATACATTTTGGTGCATTAAAACAAATTATTTCTATTAAACAGTTATATTAATTAAAATAAAAGTTTGGTCACTGAACATCTTTAGGAATAAAAAAATAATACATTAATCAATCAAAGTAATATTGCAAAAAAAAAATAACAAACCAGAAAATTTCAACTGAAGTTTTTATTTCTTTCTCTTGAATTTTCCTGTTTATTGAAAGTTTGCTGAATATTTTTCCCCAACATATTGATTGGGATGTACTCATTTTTAGACCGTGACCTTAAGTTTTCTTGTTTAGATTAGTTCCAGTTTTGGCTTTGGTCCTGGCACTACACTGCATATGCACAAATATATTATTGTAAAGCATCCTATATAAAATATGAATTTAAAAACAGAGATCTGTGAGGGGTGAACTCATCTATGTTGATAACTGAATAAATAGAAATAAATAATAATTAAGCAATCATTTTCTGAAATACAAACATTTTCACACAAAAATATACAGTGCATTTATTGTTTTTTGACATTTGCAATCATTTTTTTCTCCTCACATTAAGAATGCAAAAAATATGTACAGTGCATCCGGAAAGTATTGATAGCGCTTCACTTTTTCCAAATTTTTTTTATGCTACAGCCTTATTCAAAAAATGGATTAAATTCATTTATTTCCTCAAAATTCTGCACACAATACCTGATAATGACAATGCAAAAAAATAGCTTTTGAAACAATTGCAAATTTATTAAAAATAAAAAACCTGAAAAATCACATGTACAGAAGTATTCACAGCCTTTGCTCAATACTTTGTTGATGCACCTTTGGCAGCAATTACTGCCTCAAGTTTTTTTGAATATGATGCCACAAGCTTGGCACACCTGTCTTTGGGAATTTTTGCCCATTCCTCTTTGCAGTGCCTCTTAAGCTCTGTCAGGTTGGATGGGAAGCGACGGTGTACAGCCATTTTCAGATCTCTCCAGAGATGTTAAATATTATTTAGGTCTGGGCTCTGGCTGGGCCACTCAAGGACATTCACGAGTTGTTGTGAAGCCACTCCATTGATATTTTGGTGGTGTGTTTTGGGTCATTGTTCTGCTGAAAGATGAACCGTCGCCCCAGTCTGAGGTCAAGAGCACTCTGAAGCAAGTTTTCATTCAGGATGTCTCTGTACATTGCTGCATTCATCTTTCCCTCTATCCTGACTAGTCTTCCAGTTCCTTCTGCTGAAAAACATCCCCACAGCATGATGCTGCTGCCACTATGCTTTACTCTAGGGATAGTATTGGCCTGGTGATGAGAGGTGCCTGGTTTTCTCCAAACATAACGCCTGGCATTCACTCCAAAGAGTTCAATTTTAGTCTCATTAGACCAGAGAATTTTCTTTCTCATGGTCTGAGAGTCCTTCAGATGCCTTTTGGCAAATTCCAGACAGGGAGAGGCTTCCCTCTGGCCACTCTACCATACAGGCCTGATTGGTGAATTGCTGCACAGATGGTTGTCCTTCTGTAAGGTTCTCTTCTCTGGAGCTCAGACAGAGTGACCATTGGGTTATTGATTACCTCCCTGACTAAGGCCATTTTCCCCCGATCACTCAGCTTAGATGGCCGGCCAGCTCTAGGAAGAGTCCCGGTGGTTCCAAACATCTTCCACTAACGGATGATGGAGGCCACTGTGCTCATTGGAACATTCAAAGCAGCAGAAATTTGTGCCTGGTGCCGTGAGACAATCCTGTCTTGGAGGTCTACAGACAATTCCTTTGTCTTCACGCTTGGTTTGTGCTTTGACATGCACTGTCAACCCTGGGAGCTTATATAGACAGGTGTATGCCTTTTCAAATCATGTCCAATTAACTGAATATACCACAGGTGAACTCCAATTAAGCTGCTGAAACATCTCAAGAATGATCAGTGGAAACAGAATGTACCTGAGCCCAATTTAGAGCTTCACTGCAAAGGCTGTCAACACTTCTGTACATGTGATTTTTCAGGTTTTTTATTTTTAATAAATTTGCAACAACTTCAAAAAATCTTTTTTTTCACATTGTCATAATGGGGTATTGTGGGTAGAGTATTGAGGAAGTTAATGAATTTAATCCATTTTGGAGTAAGGCTGTAACATTAATAAATGTGGAAAAAGTGAAGCGTTATGAATACTTTCCGGATGCACTGTACATTGATTTTTCTTCTTTATTTCAGTTATTAAGTTATTTTGGTAAGATTAGTTTCAGTTTTTGCTTTGATACCGACTGATCTAATCTGCATACACAAATATCTTATTGTTAAGCATCCTACAGAAATTATTCATTTAAATCTGAGACCGGTTACATATTATATAGTGTATATAAATATTTGCTTTGGCACATCTTCATGCTGATTTAAGCTTGTTTGTTATGCATTATGAAAAATTTAGATAGATGGACAGATCTGATTGACTTATTTTTTATATACATGATTATGCCGTCAAACAGCTGTAAAAATTTAATATCACACTCATAGCACTGCAATATGGCTTCGAAGCACTACGAATAAACCGTTTGGAATTTTATTTAGCCAAAATAAAAGAAATATTTAGCTTAAAATGAAAAACTTTTAGATTTTAATAACTTGCCTAGTTAACCCAATTAACCTAGTTATGCTCTTTCACAGGAGAACTTAATAATACATCTTCAGAATTTCATAACAGCGCCACAGAAGTCCACTATATGGAGAGAAATACTGCATGTTTTCCTCAAAAACATTCATTTCTTTTTAACTGAGGAAAGAAAGAATTAAGATATTGGATGACCGGGGTGAGCTAGTTATCAGAATATTTTGATTGTGAATGAAGTAATCCTCTAATGGCTGCGCCTTCATCTGCTGTAGAGAATATATGCCACAGGTGTGTTTCTGTCACTTGCCTTCGCTCTGGGTCTGGAGATCATCCAGCGCCAGTTCCTCTCCACGTTACGATACCAGTTGAGTGGCCCTCTGAGACACAAACACACGCATGAGCTTGCATTCATTACCACAGCTATAGTTCAAACACAAACACACAGTCTGCCATCACAAAACACTGCAGACATTTCAGATGCACATCCACATGTTCACTCTCATCATGCATTCAGTCACATACAAATATGAAAAAAATTATATAATAATAAAAAAATCTCCAGTAATTTTACCCTTTTGTAGTTTTGTTAGCCTTTGTAGTTATTTAATTTTTTGAAATGATTTAATTTTAGTTGTAGTTTATAGTAAATAAGCATTATTTACTCAGCATGAATATCTAGGTAGGCGACGCAGTGGCGCAGTAGGTAGTGCTGTCGCCTCACAGCAAAAAGGTTGCTGGGTCGCTGGTTCTAGCCTTGGCTCAGTTGGCGTTTCTGTGTGGAGTTTGCATGTTCTCCCTGCGTTCGCGTGGGTTTCCTCCGGGTGCTCCAGTTTCCCCCACAGTCCAAAGGCATGCGGTACAGGTGAATTGGGTAAGCTAAATGGTCTGTAGTGTATGAGTGTATGTGTGAATGAGTGTGTGTGGATGTTTCCCAGAGATGGGTTGCGGCTGAAAGGGCATCCGCTGCGTAAAAACATGCTGGATGAGTTGGTGGTTCATTCCGCTGTGGCGACCCCGGATTAATAAAGGGACTAAGCCGAAAAGAAAATGAATGAATATCTAGGTATACCACAGTAGTCAACGTGTGAACTGGATCAAACCATTCATTAAAGTTCAATAAAACCTTCTTCTTGCCTTAAACACATTTTTGATCCACATTAAATGTTGACTACTGCATACACATACGAACGTATAAATTGCTTTATTTATAAAATATGTAATAATTCATATTAATAACATATATAAATAAGATAAAACCTAGAAATAAAAACATTCAACCTCACACACACACACACACACACACACACACACACACACACACACACACACACACACACACACACACACACACACACACACACACACACACACACACACACACACACACACACACACACACACACGCGTATATCTATATATACATTTGAAGTCAGAATTATTAGCCCCTCTAAATTATTAGCTCCCATTTATTTATTTATTTTTTCTATACAGCTTAAAGTGACATTTAAACGCTTAACTAGGTTAATTAGGTTAACTAGGCAGGTTCGGGTAATTAGGCAAGTTATTGTATAACGATGGTTTGTTCTGTAGACTATCGGATAGCCTAAAGGACTATAGACTATATATAGCCTAAAGGGGCTAATAATATTGACCTTAAAATGGTTCATAAAAAATTAATAATAAAAAATTTATTCAAGCCTAAATAAAACAAATAAGACTTTTTACAGAAGAAAAAATATTATCAGACATACTGTGAAAATTTCCTTGCTCTGTTAAACATCATTTGGGAAATATTTACAAAAGAAAAAAAATATCAAAGGCTTATAATTCTGACTTCAACTATATATATATTCATTAAATCAACAAATAATAAATGAACAGTTAAATTAAAGTGGATAAACTAAATATTAAATTGTATATTATTTTATAGATTATTTAAAATCTTTTTTAGGATATTTCATTTTTTTAAGTCATGCTTTTAATTCTACTGCAAATATTTTACATTTTCAATAAAGATAATATTTTAACTACAGGAAAAGACATGATAGACAGACATAGTAGGTAAAAAGTATAAAAAAAAAGTATTAAAAAAAAAAAAATAATGGATGTTAATGGTCACCAGTTTCCAACATTTTTCTAAATATCTTCTTTTTTTTGTTCTAAAGTTAAAAAGGAAACTCAAACAGGTCTGGAGGATGAGTGGAGGGTGAGTAAATGATGACAGGATATTTGTGTGAACTTTCCCTTCAAGTATCTCAATTTAAAAAAATTATGTTGAAGACAAAACAAATACAAAAAACATTCTGCAGTGTGAAGACCGAAGTACAAAAAGCACACAGATTAAGGAGCTCATGTTCTCTGTGTACCTGAATCCGCTCTTGCTGTACTGCTCTGTGTAATACTGAAGTGCAGACACACTCAGCATAGAGCTGCGCGGAGGATCATCCGGAGACCCAACAAACAATCCACCTAAGAAAACAGCAGAGCAAAACACAACCTGAACAGCAGTGAATTATATCCATGTTGCAAAGTGCGCATCCGCAATAGTAGAAGTAGAAAAATCTAAAACTGAAAGTGTTATAGTTTGATGTATTTACCTCTCTGGCAAACTCCAGTAGTGGTTAACTTAGGAAATCCATCCTGCAGATTACAAAAATAAAGTTTCTTAATATATATTTAATATAGTATTAGTATTAATATTTTATACCTTGTATTTTTATTGTTTCATTTTATTTGTAGTTTAAGCTTTAGCATTATCACTTTTCTCTTTCGTTTATTTTAGTGGGTTTAGTTTTAGGTTCATCATTCTTTATATTCTATTATAGTATTTATTCATATTTTAAATGTGCTTTTATGTAAATGCATAATGTTTTCATTGAACTTTAACTGTGTTAAGTTTGAATTTCTGTTGTGCTGTAGCATTTATTAATATTGTAAAGATGTTGCTTTTATATTTTAATTTTCCCATTTCTTTTCATTCTTCACGTGCTTTTCGGCTTCCTGATTTACTATTTAGTTTAGATTGATTTAATATTTATATTTAAATTTAATAAATAATTAGAAATGTCTGTACTTTAATATCTATCTATCTATCTATCTATCTATCTATCTATCTATCTATCTGTCTGTCTGTCTGTCTGTCTGTCTGTCTGTCTGTCTGTCTGTCTGTCTGTCTGTCTGTCTGTCTGTCTGTCTGTCTGTCTGTCTGTCTGTCTGTCTATCTATCTATCTATCTAATACGTTTATTTTATCCTCCTTACACTGGCTGCCTGTTAAGTTTTGTACTGAATTTAAAATATTGCTTCTTACATATAAAGCTTTAAATAATCTAGCTCCTGTTTATCTAACCAACCTTCTGTCTCGCTACAATCCAACTCGCTCTTTAAGATCTCAAAACTCAGGGCTTCTGGTAGTACCTAGAATAGCTAAGTCAAGTAAAGGAGGTCGAGCCTTCTCATTTACGGCTCCTAAACTCTGGAATAGCCTTCCTGATAACGTCCGAGGCTCAGACACACTCTCGCGCTTCAAAACTAGATTAAAGACCTACAGTATCTGTTCAGTAAAACATACACTCAGTGCACCACTTAGCAGTATGATACATGAATGTGCTCCACACAGGTTTCTGCATCTCATTTATATACACTATGAACAGCAGCTATGCTAATTATTATCTTTATTCTCCATTTCCACCTGGGGATACTCTTCCCGAGGCCCTCAGACTATGCAGAGTCACTGATTCGATCCAAGACCAGCAACGAGATGATCCCAAGGTTTCCATATCCTGGACGAGGCCGTATCCTGAGCAGCTACTGTGGTGGTCATGGAGGAGTGGAGAACATGAGACTGATTCCTGTGACGCTCCAGGGACAGACGAGTCTCCACTTAGGCCAGCTTCCAGCCTTCGCCGCTGAGACTGCAGCTCTGTACAAGACGTTTGGCCAGCGGAGAAATTGAAATGATCGTGCCCAACTGAGTCTGCTTTTCTCTTAAGGTTTTTTTTTCTTCACTTTCGCCAACTGGTGAAGTTTTTTTTCCTCTCCGTTGTCACCACTAGCTTGCATGGTTCGGGATCTGTAGAGCTGCACATCGTTGGATTTGCTCTTCAGTGTTTGGACTCTCAGTAGTGATTATTAAACCACACTGAACTGAGCTCAACTGAACTGAACTTAAACACTGAAAACTGAACTACACTGTTCCTATTTACTGTGACCTTTTATGTGAAGCTGCTTTGACACAATCTACATTGTAATAGCGCTATACAAATAAATGTGAATTGAATTGAACTGAATATTATATATTTATTTATATATTATATAACACACATGTAAACACACATTCATTAATTTTCCTTCGGCTTAGTCTCTTTATTCATTAGGGGTTACCACAGTGGAATGAACCGCCAACTTATCCAGCATATGTTTTACGCAGCGGATGCCCTTCCCGCCGCAACCCAACAATGGGAGTCTTGCATTCACACACACACTCATAAACTACAGCCGAAATAGTTGATTCAATTCCCCTATAGCACATGTGTTTGGACTGTGGGAGAAACCGGAGCACCCGGAAGAAACCTACGCCAAACACAGGGAGAACATGCAAACTCCACACAGAAATGCCAATTGACCCAGCCGGGGGTTGAACCAGCAACCTTCTTGCTGTGAGGCGATAGTGCAACCCACTGCGCCACCGTGCTGCCCCGAATGAATGAATGAAAAATAAATATAATATATATCAGTGTTTCCCAACCCTGTTCCTGAAGGCACACCAACAGTACACATTTTCAACCTCTCCCTAATCAAACACACCTGAATCAACTTATCATAACATCAGAAGAGACTCCAACACCTGAAGTTAATGAGTCAGAAAAGGGAGACATCCAAAATATGTACTGTTGGTGTGCCTCCAGGAACAGGGTTGGGAAACACTGATATATATAATAAATAAATATATATAATAAATAAATATCTTTAGTAGACATTTCTAATTACTGCTTCATTTATTAATGTACATTCATACATTATAGTATACAGTTCAAATTGCTGTTGTTTTTACATTTGCATTTCAAGTTTTAGCGATTACATGCTCTTGCCATTTTTATTAGTGAATCTTTTATTTTAACTTTCATTAAATGTATTTTGATGTATTTTTGTAATTGTAGCACTTCTCAAACATTACAAACTTTTAAAAGGTCTCCACAGTCTTTCCATCAGTTTGTGTTGTAAAACCCAGTGTCTGCTGATGTAATGTAATGTATATACAGTTGAAGTCAGAATAAAAAAAAAAAAAAGAAAAATAAATTGCAGACGGCCAAAAATAAGTTGTGTAGAATTGTTATGAAAGTACCTCCACTGACACATTTAAATAATGAACATTATAGCCAAAGTAATTTTTTAAAAGTTGAGAATAGGGTAAAATATTTTTAATTAGTGATGGTTTTTAAGATTTTAAAGAAAATGGTCCCAAAATAATTTTTTTTATTATTACGTTTTAGTTAGCGAGATACATTGTCATTCTACATGAGCATGTAGAAGGGACATTTATCCATGTAGATTTAAGAGTGAATCAGGTAGAAATTCTTTTTCGTGTGCTAGCTCTGCTGCTAGGAATATTTTGCCCACGATTTTTAAACATATTCAAATTGAGAGTGTTTTTAAAAAGTGGTTGTTTTACAGTTGATGCTGACGATTTTATTGTGCTGATTTGCTGAGCTGATGATGTTTGCATTCCATTTATGATTTGCTCGTTCATTTTTAAAGAATATCGAGGACCACAATGGAATTAAGCCTGTGGCTTTGTGTACTTAATCCTCGACAGTTTTTGAAATAATGTATGAATTGGTCTAACTGTACTTGTTTGTATATTTTTGTTACAATTGTCAAATAAAATCAATCAATTATTAGCCCCCTTTTGATTTTTTTTCTCTTTTTTAAATATTTCCCAAATAATGTTAAACAGAGCAAGGAAATTTTCACAGTATGTCTGATAATATTTTTTCTTCTGCAGAAAGTCTTATTTGATTTATTTCGGCTAGAATAAAAGCTGTTTTAAATTTTTTAAACACCATTTTAAGGACAAAATTATTAGCCCCTTTAAGCTATATTTTTTCGATAGTCTACAGAATAAACCATCGTTATATAATAACTTGCCTAATTACCCTAACCCCCTTAATTAACCTAGTTAAGCCTTTAAATGTCACTTTAATCTGTATAGAAGTGTCTTGAAAAATATCTAGTCAAATATTATTTACTGTCATCAAGGCAAAGATAAAATAAATCAGTTATTAGAAATGAGTTATTAAAACTATTATGATTAGAAATTGGGAAAGAAAATAAACATGGGGGGGCTAATAATTCTGACTTCAACTGTATATAGTGCATTTATTGTGTATGGCCATACACTCAAAGCGCTTTACAATCATGAGAGGGGGTCTCTTCACACTACCACCAGTGTGCAGCATCCACTTGGAGGATGTGACGGCAGCCACAGGACAATGGCACCAGTGCGCTCACCACACACCAGCTATTGGTGGAGTGGAGAGACATTGATAGAGCTATCGGTGGATAGGGATGATTGGTAGGCCATAATGGGTAAGGGCTGATGGAGGGAATTTGGCCAGGACACCGGGGTTACACCCCTGCTCTTTACGAGAAGTGCCATGGGATTTTTAATGACCACAGAGAGTCAGGACCTCAGTTTAATGCCTCATCCGAAAGACAGCTGCAGATGAATGGCAGTGATGCATGTGAATGCAGGAAATGTTTTAGTGTCTCCTCTGGTGATTCCCAGTTGTATGGGCTGTTCTATGGGTGTTTGTGTCTGGAGAATCTCATCTGACCCGATGCCACAGCCCACGCAGTCATTATGAGCCCAGAGAATGAGCGATGAGTCTGAGATTCATTAGTGCGGGGTCACAGGCTTTACCTGGCCCTTATTATGATGCCGCTTCATTCTCTGATCTCCACCAGCATTGCTTTCTGAACGTTCGTGAACACAGTAAACACACAGATAACACACACTGCAGTCTATGGCAGGATTTGACTCCAGAACATTGTTTGATTTTGCAACATGGATTATAACTAGGGCTGTAAGAATACAACAAAGTAATGATTCAGTATGAAATAATATCTTAAGTTAAATCTTGATATTGTACTCACTGTTTAATGGAGTGCAACTGAGGTGAGTCAAATAAAAAGAAGTGTTTTGTATTATTATTTGACTTAGATTTTATTAAAAAAGAAAATGTAGCCTTGGCGTACGGACAAATGAAGGGATGGATGAATGAAAGAAAATAAGGGTCTCCTTGTTGAAAAAAAAAAGCTTAAAGGGGCTAATAATTTTGACCTTAAAATGGATTTTAAAAATTAAAAACTGCTTTTATTCTATCTGAAATAAAACAAATAAAACTTTCTCCAGAAGAAAAAATATTATCAGACATGCTGTGAAAATTTCCTTGCCCTTTTAAACATCATTTGGGAAATATTTTAAAAAGAATAAAAAAAAAATCAAAAGGGGGCTAATAATTCTGACTTCAACTGTATATGTAATAAAGATATGGATCCTAATCCTTTGACCTTAATTTTTGGTACAGTGCCAGAAGAAATGTACCTGTGAGCCAATCACGTACAAATCATTGCCTTTTCTTCTTTATTGGCCAGATGCCAGGATATTAGAAGTGTTATCGCATCTTGAACTCCTTAAGTACACCTTACAAAGCTCTACAAAAAAGTTTTATGAGGTTTGGCAGCCTTTCCTCTCCTACATTGAAAGCTCAAGGGTTATTATATCCTAAGTGAGAGTTTATCTCTAATTTCCTAATTTGTTTTATCTATTTTTATAAATTTTTTATTTATTAATGAATTTATTTTTATTTTGATGTGAATTTATGTGAATCTAATTTGTTCTTTAATATGTGTGTTGTGGAAAAATTGAAGACTTAAACATTTAGAAATTATTTGAATAATTATCATTGTATTACCATATTTTTTTCTTCTATTAATTATAGTATTATTATTGCATTATTAATTGTTTGTGGGCGACGCAGTGACGCAGTAGGTATTGCTGTCGCCTCACAGCAAGAAGGTCGCTGGTTCGAGCCTCGGCTGGGTCAGTTGGCATTTCTGTGTGGAGTTTGCATGTTCTCCCTGCGTTGGCGTCCAAAGACATGCGGTACAGGTGAATTGGGTAAGCTAAATTGTTGGCATTATTGGCTCAGTAGCCATTTCTGTGTGGAGTTTGCATGTTCTCCCTGCGTTGGCATCCAAAGACATGCGGTACAGGTGAATTGGGTAAGCTAAATTGTTGGCATTATTGGCTCAGTAGCCATTTCTGTGTGGAGTTTGCATGTTCTCCTTGCGTTGGCATCCAAAGGCATGCGGTACAGGTGAATTGGGTAAGCTAAATTGTCCGTAGTGTATGTGTGTGAATGAGTGTATGGGTGTTTCCCAGTGATGGGTTGCAGCTGGAAGGGCATCTGCTGCGTAAAACATATGCTGGATAAGTTGGCGGTTCATTCCGCTGTGACGACCCCAGATAAATAAAGGGACTAAACCGAAAAGAAAATGAATGGATAAATAATTGTTTGACTCCTTATTAACTATATTAACATATTCATATTTTTTTTATATATTTAGTTATTTGTTTACACATTTTTATTATTAGATTTGATCAAATATGCATTTATTTGTTCAGTTCATTAAAATTGTTTTTAATTATGTATTTGAGTAATATTTGGTTTAATTCAAATACGTCTTAATTCGTAATTGAATTGTATTAATTATTTCATATTATTATATTAATTTCATATTTTTAATGCATTTTGTTTCTTTTACATTAATGTGTGACTATTTATTCTAATAAAATATAAGTTAACTATTTTTCTAGTTAAAGTGTTTATGAATTATTCCTTATTTACTTTATTTTCTCAGCTTTGCATATGACTAATAATGATTAAAATGCCTAAAAATAAACCATTTCAATGAATTTTAATGACAAAATGAAACTTCAACACTTACTTTATCACTACTTGATATGAACATCAGCTTGAAGGTTCGCTCAAGGTTTTTCTCCAGCTCTGCCTCTGCAACACCCTGATAAACATACAAATATAAACACATGCACAATTTAACATTTAACAATTTAAAAGACAGTTAGCTAACATTACTTTATGTTTTTATGCAATTAACATCAACTAACAATACACATATCACATATTTGTTAGGGTCAGAATCAGTCCTGGGCAAAGATTAATCGTGATTAAATCGGATCCAAAACAAAAGTTTGCTTTGACATAATATATACACTCACTGCTAATTTATTAGGACCAAGGTAGGACCCCCTTTTGCCTTCAGAACTGCCTTAATTTCATGGCACAGATTCAACCAGTCTGGCCATTCTCCTCTGACCTCTGGCATCAACAAGGCATTTGCACCCACAGAACTGCCGCTCACTGGATATTTTCTCTTTTTCAGACCATTCTCTGTAAACCCTAGAGATGATGGTGCGTGAAAATCCCAGTAGATCAGCAGTTTCTGAAATACTCAGACCAGCCCGTCTGGCACCAACAACCATGTCACGTTCAAAGTCACTTAAATCCCCTTTCTTCCCCATTCTGATGCTCAGTTTGAACTGCAGCAGATCGTCTTGACCATGTCTACATGCCTAAATGCATTGAGCTGCTGCCATGTGATTGGCTGATTAGAAATTTGCATTAACAAACAGTTGGACAGGTGTACCTAATAAAGTGGCCGGTGAGTGTATGTGTGAGGTGTATATTTATAATTTGTACATAATGCATATATTTGAGAAAATGTTTACACATATTTAGATATAAAATACAGATGTTACTACTTCAATGTGTTCCTTATGGCGCCATTCATACCGCGGCGACAGCGGTACTTGGTGCGCCAGCAGCTTTTGACCGCTGGGTGGCAGTTTAACCACAGATATTCAGCTTTGCCTTTCCACAACACTAAACAGACTTTTCTGTGCGTACCTTATCAGATGTGTTCAATTAAAATATAATTTTGATTTAGTTTTCTTAGTAATAAACATGATCTTACCAGGGCTTAAAGTATTCCGGCACCATGCCGGATCTCCGGCGTGCGGCCGTGAGAGAAAAAAAAAAATAGAGCTTTCACATGCGGTTTAGTTGGGGATGCTCAAAATAACCGATTAAGCAATAACCGAAAGGGCACGTTTGTAACCGATGAATGGTATCAGTTAAACGATTAAAATATGCTTTATACATTTTTAAAGTTTGGCTGCAGACGGGGCATCTGTTAAATTGTTTACTGACTGCAGCCAGTGTTTTACGCTCTGCTTATGCTCGCTCAGCGCCAATCTGGAAACATTTTGGATTCGTGGCGAACGAGAAAGGCGAATCAATAATTAGGATGAAGCTATTTGTTGGGCTTGTTTAGAAAAATAAGTGTTAAATGGACAAACACGTCGAACCTCCAGAGCTGCGGTCATGTCACCCAGCCCATGGAATGCGGAGCCAGCTCCGGTGTCATCTACTGAACGCAAATGCCCAGCTAGTCCAGCCAGGTATGGCAGAGAGGCCTTTTCAAAAATGGCCAAATACAAAAGAGAAACTGATAAATAGTAGACGTTGATGAGAAATGGAGCAGCATATTTGGTAGTTGAGAACGCGCCGCTCCGCGATGTAGAGCTGGTTTCCGAGAAATGCAGGCGGCGGAGCATGCGCTACAGGCACACGTCTCAGTGCTGCTGGAAACATTGTAATCTCAAATAAGTCTCCGTTTAAACCGAACAAAGTCAACATGTTAGTTTTTCTGGCAAAGAATTTAAAATATGAATAGAAAACAAAAGGCGGAGAGACGCAGTTTTTTTTTCAACATCTGACTTATGTTGTTACAAGCCTAGGCT